>NW_011902079.1:8001-21595 GCF_000151845.1 Pteropus vampyrus | reverse complement strand
TAATCACAGCACTAATTTCTAACCAAATCCTGACCTCAATGCTAAATCTACCCCTAATCCTAAAACTAATTATAAACTCACATCTTAACCTAACCCTAAACTTAAACAGAAACAGAACCCTAATCCTAATCCTTACCCTATCCCTAAGCCTAACCTAACACTAACTTATACCTAACCCCAACCTCAAAACTTACGTTAACTCTAACCTTACTGTTAAGGCTAATCATACACTCAAACGTAACCCTAACCCTAATTGAAATCAATCCATAACCTCAAAAGTGAATCTAACACTACCCAAATCATTAACTAAATTCTAACCCTAACCGTAAACCTAATATAAATCTAACACTAACCCTAACTCAAGCCAAACCCTAACACTAACTGTGACCATAACCGTAAACCTAACCCTAACCTGAGTTTGTAACCTAAATACCACACTAAACCTAATCCTAATTTGAAACTACATTCTGTCTTCAAAGCTAGCTCTCAGCTTAACACTAACCTTAATCTTAATCACAAGCTCAACCCAAACCCTAGCCTTTACCTTAAACCTAACCTTAACTCTAACCTTAATGCTCACTGTTAACTCAGCCCTAAACCTAACTCTAAACTTCATTAAAAACCTAACTCAAACCTAACCCTAAGCCTAACCCTAACTCCAGCCCTAGTTCAAACTCAAACCCCAAGCTCAATGAAAACTCTAATCCTAACCTAACCCTATCCATAATCATAAAATCCATCCTAAACCTAACCCTAAATCTAACCTTTCCCCTAACTTGAAGCTTACTCAAAACATAACCCTAACCATAAACCTAACCTTAAACAGAAACTCAAGCCTAACCCTAACCCTATCTCAAACTCAAAAACTAACCTTAAACCTAACTTAGAACATAACCCTTACCATAAACCTAATGCTAAACCTAACTCAAAACCTAACCCTTACCCTAAACCTAAGTGAACCCTAACTTTAACTGAAGTTACCCTAATAATCTTAAACTTAAACCAAAACTATAACGTAATTAAAACCCAAAACCTAATCTCAAAGCTAACTCTAAGCCTACACCTAATGCTAATTCTAACCAGAACCTAACGCTATGCCTAACTCTAATCGTGAACTCAACCATTACCCTAAATCTAAACCTTACATAACCCAAGCCTTATCCTAACATTAACCCTAACCCTGACCCTAGTTTCGAAAGCCTAACCTCAAAAGTAAATATAAGTCTAACCCTGATGAACCTTATTCATGATTGCAACCCTAAACGTAATCCTAACCCTCTAAACGTAACTCTAAACCGTACCTTAACACTAACTCTAATTTATTTTTAAACTTCATCTCAAAGCTAACTCTAACTCAAACATACACTCGACTCTAACCCTAAAACTCACCCAAACCCTAAATCTGACCTTAACCCTGATTCTAACTCAAAACCTAACCCTAAACCCCAAACCTAATCCCGACCCTAAATAAACTCAAACCTTAATCTCAAGTCTACTATAACACTAAACCTAACCCTAATCATAAACTCTACCTTAAACCTAACCTCAACCCTAACCCTAACTCTACTGTAACTCTAAAATTAACCCTAATTCAAACCTAAATCTAACCTTAAGCCTAACTTAACTCTAATTTTGTTCTTTTTCCTAACGTTAAATGTAAATTTAATCCAAATTTAAACCCAAACCTTAACTTCAAACCTAACTTTAACCCTAAGCCTAAGCCTAACCTTAATCATAAAATCAATGGCGAACCTAAGCCGATTTACAGTTTAAGGCCAGGAATAGATACCACCTCAAGTAAACTTTTACTCATCGGTATTGTTAATTTGTCTACAAATCTTAAGTATATGAAAAATATTGAGAGATGAAAAATGTATTTGGTATCGCAGCATTATTTCAATTGTGATAATTTTTATACCCTAAACCAAATGTATTACCCTTACTTAAACATTTCCAGCTTCAAAGAAGCTAATTTATCAATAAGTGTGTAATATACCCTTCTCAGTTTCTCTCGTTTTTAAGTCACAGTATTACCGTGCTGGATATGTTCTCATAAGAAAGACGCGTACGTAATTGGAAACTTACTCTCACATTCCTAAGATGTGGTTTGCTAGATGTCTCTGTGAGTCGATTAAAAAAGTCAAATCAAATCAGAACTTCCTAATTTGTCACTGGATTGTAGTAATAAAATTCGCGACTCAGGTTTAGTAAAGTGAAACATGCTTTTGTATCCTTTTAATAATTTTTTAATTTTTCAATTACAGTTTGAATACAATATTATGTTAGTTTCAGGTATATAACATGATTAGACATCTCTATATCTTACAAATTGATCACCCCCAATAAAGTACTAAAGCACTTTTCTGACACTACGATAGTTATTACAATATTATTGACTATATTTCTCATGCTATACTTTCCATCCCCATGACTATTTGTACTACTGAATCCCTTCCCCTTTTTCACCTACCCACAAACCCTGCCTCCCCTCAGGCAACCATCAAATGTTCTCTGTATCTATGAGTTTATTTCTGTGTTGTTTGTTTGTTTGTTTTGTTCTTGATATTCCACACATAAGTGAAATCATGTGGCATTCATCTTTCTCTGCCTGAAGTACTCCACTCAGGACCACACCCCCTAGGTTCATCCTTGTTATTGCAGATGGCAAGATTTCAGTTTTTGTTCCGGCTTAGAAATATCCCACTGTATATATGTACCACCTATTCTTTATCCATTCATCTACTAATGGACACCCAGGTTGCTTCCATATCTTGGCTATTGTAAATAAGCTGCAATGAACATATGGATTCACATGTCCTTTCAAAGTAGTGTTTTGGGTTTCTTTGAAAAAATATCCAGAAGTAGGATTACTGGGTTTTTCTTTGTCTCTTGTTATAGTCTTTGATTTAAAGTTTATTTTGTCTGGAATAAGTGTTGCTTCTCTAGCTCCCCCCACCGCCATTTTCATAAAATATCCTTTTTGATCCCTTTACTTTCTTTCAGTTTGAGTATGCCTCAGGATCAGAAGTGTATCTCTTGTAGGGAGCATATGTAGGGGGTCTTATTTTCTTATCCATTCAGCCATGCTGTCTTTTGATTGGATCATTTAATTTACTTACACTTAAATTAATTGTTGATAGATATGCAGTTATTGCCATTTTATTTTGCATATCTTTAATCTTTTTTCTTCTTCTTAAAAAAGCCTATTTAACATCTCGAAATACTAGTTTGTGTTGATGAACTCCTTTAGCTTTTTCTTGCCTGGGTAGCTCTTTATCTGACCTATTCTAAATGATAGCTTTGCTGGGTAGAGTAATATGGGTTGTAGGTTCTTTCTTTTCATCACTTTGAATATTTCATGCCTATCCCTTTTGTCCTGCAAAATTTCTGTTGAATAATCAGCTGACAGTCTTATGGGGGCTCCATTGTAGGTAACTAACTGCTTTTTTCATGCTGCTTAAAGATTCTCTTTGTCTTTAACCTTTGGCATTTTAATTATGACGTGTCTTTGTGTGAGCTTATTAGGGTTTTTCTTGTTTGGGACTCTGTGCTTCCTGGGTTTTTATGTCTATTTCCTTCACTAGGTGAGGGAAGTTTTCATCATTGTTTCTTCAAATCAGTTTTCAATTCCTTGCTCTCTCTCTCTCTTCTCCTTCTAGAACCCCTATGATACAAATATTGTTAAGCTTCCTGTTGTCCCAGAGGCCCCTTAATCTATCCTCATATTTTTGGATTTTTCTTTTCCTTGTTGCTGTTCTGATTGGGTGTTTCTGAACCTCTGATTCAATCCGGTGCTTCATCTAGTCTACTTTTCATTAGCTCCAATGTATTTTTCATTTCAGTGATTGTACTCTGCACTTCTGACTGGTTCTTTTTTATGCTTTCTATCTTCATTTTTATGTTTTCTATCTCTTTATTAAAGTTCTCACTGAGTTCATTTATTCTCCTAAGTTCACTGAGCATCCTTATAACTAGTGTTTTGAACACGTATTTGTATTTGGTAGATGGCTTGTCTCCATTTTGTTTAGTTCTTTTTCTGGAACTTTGTTTCATTTTTTTCACTTGGAGATGTTTCTTTGTCTCTCTATTTTGGCTGCCTCCCTGTGTTTGTTTCTATGTATTAGGTAGGGCTGCTATGTCTCCCGATCTTAGTAGTGTTGCATTATGTAATAGGTATCCTGTGAGGCCCGGCGGTGCAGTCTTCCCTGGTCACCTGATCTGGGTTGTGCGTGCCCTCCTGTTGTCATTGAGCCCTGGTTGCTGTTTGCACAACAATTGGAGGGATCGACCCTCAGGCTTCTTTGCGAGAACTGGCCGGTGAGGGGCTGACCCTACAGAGCAAAATTCGCTTCAGCAGAACTCTGGAGCCTTCCCAGTTAGCCTTTTGGGGTTGTCATCCTCAGATGCAGCCCCGTAGTGCTGTGGCTCAGTCTAAAGCTGACAACTGGCATGCTGAACCTGTAGCGTCCAGGAAGAAACCTCACCATAGGCCTAGTTCAGCCCTACCTGTGCCCTGCCGAGGGCTGCCTGGCAAAAATCACCAAGCAATCCACAGATGTCTTCCACCCACGCTGAGTTTGCATGTGTCTCAAAAGGATGAACCATGAACTGAGGCCAGGTTCCGCTAGTGCCAGGCTTCAGGCAGCTCAGATAGAGGTATGGGGAATGATGAGGACTAGTTCTGCTTGTTTGGGTTTTGTAAACCTTTAAAAGATTTTAGGAACGTTTACAGCATGAGCCAAGACAGGCTGTTTACATGGGAAACCTACTGGAAACAATTTATAAGTTGGGTGTGACAGGGTCTCAGGGAATCACCAGATGGGACTACCAAGTTAGCCAGGTTGATAGAGACTCAGATATGGAAGCATCCGCATCTGCACGCTGGAGCGGTAAAGGGCTCAAGAAAGAAACAACAAATTCTGAAAATTCTGCCTGGGTGCACTTCTGTCTGCGAGAAAGCCGCGCCTCCAACCCTCACCCTGAAGCCAGAGAATTTAGTTCCATTCCCTATGTCCCTGGTACCATTCAAGTTGCTGCTCCAGTGATAGAATAAGAGTGAGTAAGTCTGTCAGCCATCAAGTCTGAGCATGGGCCATTGAAAAAAATTTCTGTGGCTCCTGCAATCCTCCATCTAACACAGCCACAATATTCATTGGTTTTAACAACCAAAAGTTGTAAAAACATCTCTATTGGCAACTGGAGCCCTAAGCTGAAGAGCACCATGTGGAGCTCAAACACCCTGAACCTCCTGGAGACTTCATCAGCCAGTATATTATTCCTGATTCTCCACTTCCACATGCAAGTGTAAGACATGCCCGTTGCTTGACTACGCCATCCTAAAAAATAGAGGGCGCCACTTTTGCATGTCCCAAGGTATATTAATTCTTTCAACTGAATTTAAGCTGACTGTAAATGACGGCTGCTCTGTAGTTTAGTTGTAATTTTGATGTAGTGTGAAAATAGGAACGTACAGCATTTCCCTTTTTCCCCATTTGATCCTATGTAGCTTTATTTTTTGAACAATAAAATTGAGTATGGAAATACTGGATAATTAACTGATATAAATTTTAGATGTGAAACCTGATAATATCATGTCAGGATATTCAATTGTGTGCTCAGTAGCTAGAATCTAGTTTCACACTGTCACCCTAGAGTTGACTCTCTTTGCACATTTTTTTCTCTCCACACACCCATTGCCCTCTTGTCCCAGTATTCTGTTGTCTTGGTTCATTTGGCATTCAGTTTTGATCCCGCACTGGAGTAGGATCCTATGGTCTTGTCCTTATTGTTGTGTTATATTTTCTTTTGATGGTGTTGTGGAGATTGGATGAGAAGGCCAGATTCACAGAAGGATTATCAGAGTTTGACAGGCAGTAAGTGGCAGAGACCTAAGCTCCTGGCTGAAAGCAGCCTTGAAATGTCCAATGCTGTCCGGTGTCCATCTACTGCCAGACTAAGGACTGGTGACTGGACCCACCACTGGATTTAAGGTAAGAGCTTCAAGCATTAGGGCAAGGAGAGAATACAAATGCAGCAAGAACTTGGATGGTTAAAGGTGTCGTGCATGACATGTCAGAGTAGGCTCTCAGGAGGTTAGTGGGGAATGGCCAGCACTCTGGCAGAAGCTAGAGCTGACTTACTGAGCCTTGATTCTCATTTGGGCTCCAGCAATCTAAGAGCATTGAGGAGTGACCACCCTGCCCCTATGGACTGGCCTGGGGTTACGACTGGGAGGAGTTGGTTTTCCAATTGACTGTGGGCTCCAGGAGTTTTCTGGTATTTGTGGAGTATCTGACCAGTCATTCCAAGCTCAAGACAAACTATTCAAATATTTTCTGTTGAATGAACTCCACTGCCAGTGGCCAAGGAAAGTCTGTCACTACAACCCTCCCTCCACCAATGGCACCAGGGATGAAGAAACCAAGATGCAGAAAAGGCCCAGGTTAAAAACTGGTCGGGTGTCCCCAGAATTCTGGGGGCTAGGCCTTGAAGTTTCTGGAATTAAGAGTTCTGGGTGTCACCATCCTGCCCCTTCCTGGAGAAACTGCCCCTGGTCAGGCACTGGGGTGGGTCTTTGGAGAATCTGGCCATGTGGTCTTTTGATCTCAACCCTGCTGAGACTGTCCAGGTCACACTTATTTATGTTTATCTTCAAGTGTGTTTACTAAGCAAAAGGTGACCAAGACCCACTGTTGCCTGCCCTCTTCCACCTTGGAGCTTTCATTCTCCTCCTCTCTGTCCTCAGGTTCCTCTTCTGCAAAATGGAGGCAGCCAGGCTCAGAAAAGGTGGAACTCCCTAGAAGGGACCTCTGAGAGGGAAAGAGTGAGCTGACATTAATTCAGCCATGGCAGACACTTTGACTAGAACCAGGTGAGTTACCCACTAAATGCTCCTCTATGGGAGGGGTAACTTTCAATAAAGCCCAGCTGTTGTCCATGCTGTCCAGACTCAGCAGCCTGTCCAGCCTCCTGCAATGTGCCATACCCCTGGAACCCCATTCTCTCTTCTGACCAACCTGTCCTTTTTCCAAGCCATTGCCTCTTCCTTTTAGCTCCCACCACCAAGCCCCTGTCTTTTCAAACTTACCTACTCCCAGACCCCCGTTCCCCTCTTTCTCCAGGTCCCCTTTCATGCAACAAGCTTTTCTTCCCTTCCCTCTTTCACTCTTCCACCTTCTTTACCCCCACCCCATTTCTAGCCATCATCCACACCTCACTCATTACACCCCTCTTTAGCCCCTTCTCCATCCTTTTTACCTCCAGAGCAGAGCTCTGGCTTAAGCGTGGTGTGCCATCTCCTAGATCCCTGGATCCATCCAGGGTGGTGCAGAAGGGGCTTGGATTCTGGGGACATGTGTTTGGATAGTTATTTGAACTCTGGCCTGTGGCTCAGAAAGTGAAGAGCCTATGCCCCATCCCCCATCCATGATGCAAGGCATACTACCTTTCTTCCAGAGCCAAGGTCTACCAAAGGGCTGAGGAGACTGCTTGGACATGCAAGGTGCTTAAGGAAAAAGCTTGCTGGCTCAAGGGTCTGGCTGGAATGCTTGACTTTGGAGGATTTTTGTTGTCTGTGTCAGACAGAAACTGCCACAGAGATTCTAACATGGATCATCCTGCTGCAGGTATTGTGTCCATGTGCCATGTCCCTACGTGTGTGGAATGATAAGAGTAAGTGAACACCTGGCTGGGTTCTTTTTGTCTCCTGCTGTGTTTTGTGTGTGTGAGAGAGAGGGAAAGAAAAACTTGTATGCATGTGAACATTTAGGCATTTGTAAATACACATGTGTTTGCATGTATGTGTCTGTGTGAAATTTTCTATGAGTGTGTATATGTGTTTGATTCTATGGGTGTGTTGTGTCTCTGCCTAAGTATGAGTGTTAATCGACATGTGTGCATCAGTGTCTGCTGTTTGTATCCATGTCTAAGGAGTGTGTGTGTTTTCTATTTTTTCCCCACAGAGGTCTGTAAGTATTGGGTTGGGCATGAATGTGTGGAATGTGTGAACAACGCAAAGTGAGGAAAATAGTTAATAAGATTGGGATAATTTGCACAGTGACAGATGATTATCAGACTCAGTGTGGTGATCACATTGTAAGGTATGTAAATGCCAGATTATTATATTGTGCACCAGAAATCAATGTAAATTTGTATACCAAATCTACTTAAATAAAGCATATGAGTGCAAAAAAAGTGTGAGAAATTAAATAAATGAAATCAGCCAGAAAGAACCCCCTACTCGCAGCCTCCTCACAAAATAAAAGGGCTGAATGTTTCAGCTTCATCGTAGTGCATCCACGCCACCATTAGGGGGTGCACAGCCTGTCATGTCTGAACTGCTTTAAGATTACGCTTGTGGTGTCTGCAAAAATCAGGACGGAATACACAGAAGGATAAGAGCTTCCTGTCCTCAAGAGGAAGAAACCCCATCCATGTTTTCAGACAAAAAGAAGTCCAGTACACTTGAAGAAAATGCTTGGACCAAGGCAATGATGGCTGAGGTGAGGGCTTTGCCTTGGGTTCTCACAGATGTTTTTCTAAACAGCAAGTATAGAAATATTTCTTTTCCAAACAGTTTCCTCGAGCTTTTTTCTTCTCATCATATATGATGTATTGATGAATTTACAGTGATGGAAGGAAAACCAATGTCCAAGATTCCATCTATTTCAAATGGACAGCATGAGGATTAAGCTTTTGTAGGCCTCAGGAGGTAAGGATAATTCACAGTGAACAGCATACAATAGATCCCCTTTTCTCCTTTCACCCTCCCCCACGCTTCTTCTTACATAATCTGTTCAAAGAATTTGCACAATGATTTTTTGAGGAAGGTTTCCTTGTTGACTTTATGGCATCAGATATTCTCTTTGATGGATTTGTGGACTGTCCCTGGGCAGAAATCACAATAGAGTTTTAGACAGAGGGAGATACCCTTGGGGGAGACATTTATAGCCAAATGTTTGGACCTGCCTGTCTCCCGTGGAGTTATATTCTAGTGTGAAGCCATGGAAGTAGTTTGCACTCCAATATCACATTGACTCATTGGTATTAAGTTTTCAACAATTTTTAAATGACTGATAAATACTGAGAAGTGGAGAAATGTATTCAGGAGCTGGTGGAGGACTAAGTTGAAGGGACGGGTAGGAGCTGATTGGAGGAAGCAAATGGTATTGGGCAAAGTAGGTTGGTCAAAAGAAGGAATAAGGCTTCTGAGTGATGTTAAGACACAGCATGTGGGTGTAAGGACAGGCCACCACCTGGCCACCATCAATGACATGGACAATGGCTGTTATTTATTGAGAGCTAGCTCTTTCTCATAGATTTATCAGGCAATTTACCTATGCTAGTCAAGGTACCTCCCCCACCCATGGAGGCTAAATCTATCTCACCCATCTTGGCCATTCCAGATGTCTTCTCTGGGATGTTGCATCTGCCTTGGCCTAGCTGCTTTAATTTTTCAGAAAAGGAAAATGAGGTCAAAGAGGAGGAAAGTGAAAGCTTCAAGGGAAAAGAGGACAGGCAGAAACAGTGGGTTTGGGTCACCTTTTGCTCAGCTAAAAGATTTTGAGCTAAAGCATGAAAGGGGTGACCTGGACAGTTAGGGCAGAGTTGAAATCAAAAGCCCATATAGGTCCCTGGTGCCTGATCTCAGGCTGATTCTTCTGGAGGGAGTAGAGCAATGACTCTCAACCTCTTAATTCCAGTAAATTTTAAGGTCTGCCCTCCAGGGAGCTGTCACAACCTGACTGGCTTTTATCCCAGGCCTTCTCTGCCCTCGGTTTATTCATCCCTGATGCCATTAGTGGGAGTAGAATTATAATAACAACCTTTCCCCGGCCACTGACAAAGTGGTACTTTCAACAGAAAACCATTTAAAAGGTTTGTCCTGAGCCTGGAATGAATAGTCTGGTCTATTGCATACATCATGTACTCCATAAATTCCAGAATCCTCCTGGTGCCTCCCCTTAATAGGAGAACGAACTTCCTTTAGTCCTCACCCGAGGCCAGACGAGAGGCACAAGGTGTTCACTCCCCAATTCCACATCACCCCTGGAGCTCCCATGAGCAACACGATTTAGTCACCCAACATTGTTTTTTGCCTGAGGTCCAGCCACTCTTTGTTGGCCTACTGGGAGCTCGCCCTCCCCTGCTGTGGGATTAGTTCAGAAAATAGCTTTTCTACATATTCAGAAGACTGCTGACTGTCATCTAGCAGTCAAGGAAGGCAGTACACAATGAGCTTTTTGTAGTATCTGCTCCCAAGGATGTTTTCTCCTGCTCTCATGAATGTTATCTGCTCCTGAAACCAAGCAGCACAGCTTTCTCCCTTCTCCCTCAGAAGGCGGCTGCTTCCCAATGGGAATACTTCTCCCTCTGCTTGTGTGCATAAAAACATTGCTTGCCTTTGGCTGTTTGCCTTTTCCTGCAGCTCTGACCTGTTGCTGTTGAAGACTTTTTGCCCTGTGATAATAAATAGCATGTCACATCCCTCTTCTTTGGTGGTTTTCTTGGAATATTCCACTTGCAGATGCCTGGCCTCAAGCACCCATTGTTACAATTGACATAGTTGGCAGGATATTTGGGAAAGTACCCCAGTTGAATTGACCTCTGGTGTGAGCATGTCTGGTGGACATGTGTAGGAGCACTTCTAAGTTGGCTAGGTGGAATCCTAAATTCACCAGGGGGAATCCTGAGTATGCATCTGCTGGGGCAATAATCTCTAGTTAGCCAGGGGTAATCCTGAGTAGGGGACCTCCTCAGGGATTCCTGAGTGGCTGTTTGCCAAGGGGAATCTTGAGTTCTCAGCGAGGAAACCTAAGTATGGGTCTGCCGGGGGAATTCCAAATTTCTAGGAGAGGATCCCAGGTGAGAGTCTACCAAAGGGAATCCTGATGCTGGGGTAAATCTTGGAGTGGGCCTCTTAGTCCATGTTGTTCTAAGAAGCAAGTCTTTTAGATTCTGGGACCTGCCAAGGGAATGGGTGGATGCCCCGCAGCATGCCTACGGGACTCTTACAGATTGTACAGAAAGTAGGGGAATTATATTCTTTCAGAAAGAAGATTGTGGGCCATAGTAACCACAGTGGGCTGTCCCCTTCTGCAAGTGCTTTCTGATGCTGTATTCAAAGAACTTTGTAGCAGAGTCTCTGAAGATCCTAGCAAATTTACTAATGAATCTGAACAAACTTACTATCACTTATGACTTAACTTGTCAATATTAAAGGTCTTATGAGGTTTTTCTAACTCTCAGTAACTTCCCAGCCTCTGTAAAACTGTCAAGTGCAAATAAAATTCTTCTAGAGGTTTTTAAATATATTCATAAATTTTCTAATCTAAGGATGTTAATTACTTACTTTCTAATTGCCATTAGAAATTGAAGTCTCTGAAAGTTAAAACATTCATATTGTAATAGAAAGGGAAATAAATGTATGTGTTTAGTAACAGAAAGTATAAGGTATAGAGATTTGTTGTAAAGGAGATTAAAGAAAGTAGTTTCTCCTAAAGTTGGTTATTTCTAAATGAGTAAGAAGGGGAAAACTGAAAGGATGAGGAAAGTTATAGAAGGTCTGTGAAGAGAAATATTAAAAGAGGAAACTTCGTATGTGGTTAGGCTAATGCAACATTAGAGTTGGGTTTTTTTCTCTCTGCTAAAGGAGACAATGTTTCTTAAGACTATAGGACTGCTACTGATATTATGAAAAAGTTTTCTGAGTAGAACACAAGGATTCCGTGCTTTATCAAACTAATTTTCTGTGTTTCAGGTTGTCATAACCAGTCACCACCAATATGGACACTTTGAGGGTAAAATCGGGAATTTCTGAACCTGAGTCATGAATTTTTCTGCCTCTACTCTAGTCTCAGGGTAGGAAGTTCCCATGATTTGATTTGATTTGGTTTGATTGCTCCTTTACAAAGTGTCAATTCACAGAGAAGTCTAGCTGAGAACATCTAAGGTATGTGAGAGTAAGTTTCAAATTACATATGCATCCTTGTTCTCTGAGAACATGTTCAGCACTGTAATACTGTGATTTTAAAATAAGAGACACTGAGAAGGGTGTATTCAAGTCTAATGGACAAATTAGTGTTTTGGAAGCCAGGTAAAATCAAGTGAGGGCAATATATTCTGTTTGGGGTGTAAAAGATATTGGAGGTAAAATAATGCTGTGATACTGAATACATTCTCCACTTCTCAATATTTTTCAATTACTTAAAATTAGTCAAAAACTTAACAATTCAGATGAGTCAACGTAATATTGAGGTGCAACCTATTTCATTGACTAGATAGGGCTCCACAGGAGACAGGCAGTTCTCACCATTTGGCTATAAATTCTCCCCCATGTGTGTGTCTCTCTCTGTCTGAAATTCTATGGTGTTTTCTGCCCCCAAACAATCCAGAGTCTATCGAAAAAAACAATAATGCATGCCAGGAAGTCAATGACGGAAAACCTCCTTGAAGGATCACTGTGCAAATTCTTGAACAGATTATGTGAGAATAAGGATGTGGGGAGGACAAAAGGGGTGAAGGGATCAATTGTATGCTGATCAGTGAGAACTATCCTTACCACCTGGGGCCTACAAATATCCAATTCTTAAGCTGCCCAAATGAAATAGATGGAATCTCAGACACCAATTTTCTTTCCATCACCTTAAATTCATCAACACATCATACAAGATGGGAAGAATAAAGCTCAAATGAACTGTTTGGTAAATAAATGTTTCTATACTTGCTATTTAGAAAAACAACTGAGAGAACCCAAGGCAAAGCCCCTTCCTCAGCCATCAGTTTCTTTGTCCAAGCATTGTCCTCAGGTGGATTGGGGCTCCATTTGTCTCAAAGCCTGGTCAGGGGCTTCCTCCCCCTGAGGACAGGAAGCTCTTGTCCTTCTATGGATTCTGTACTGACCTGTGAAGACCCCTTTATAATAGGCTCAGAGCAGTCCAGAAATACAAACTGTGTACTCCTAGATGGTGGTGAAGATGCAGCACATGATGCTCAAACCTGGAGACTTTCTGTGGGGAGGATGAGGGTGAGGGTGTTCTCTCTTGCCAATTTAATTTACTTAATTTCTTGCACATATTCTTTCTTCATATACTTGATTTAGGTATATTTGGTATACAATTAATATCGGTTTCAGGTGCACGATATAGTGATATGGCATCTACAGACCTTACGATGTTATCAATACACTGAGTCTGGTAATCATCTGTCACCTCATAAACTATCACAATCTTATGGACTGTACTTTCATCACCTTGCCTCCTTCATGTATCCCAGACAACTGTGCCACAGAACTCTGTGGGAAAAATGTAGGAAGCATACACACTCGCCTAAACATGAATACATATAGCAGACACTGATGCACACATGCTGATTGACACTCACTCTTAGGCAGAGATACAATATGCCAGTGGAATCAAATGCACATCAAACACATTCACACAGTCATGGAAATTTTCATACAGACACAAACTTGCAGACACACACACATTTACAAATGCCTGAATGCCAAATGCACTCATCTCTCTCTCTCTCTCTCTCTCTCTCTCTCTCTCTCTCTCTCTCTCTCTCTCTCTCTCACAAAGACACAGACACAAAT
>NW_011902079.1:0-7951 GCF_000151845.1 Pteropus vampyrus | reverse complement strand
CTCTCTCTCTCTCTCTCTCTCTCTCTCTTTCTCTCACAAAGACACAGACACAAATACACATACACACACACAAAGAACCCAACCAGGTGCTCACTTGCACTCATTGGCCCACACATGTAAGGACATGTTGCATCAACACAACACCCACAGCAGGACAATTCATGTTATGATGGCTTTGGTGGTCCCTGTCTGACAAAGAAACCAAAATACCCCCAAAGTAGAGCATCCCAGCCAGACACTTGAGCCACTATGTTTTTCTCGTGAGTTCCTTGCTTGTCTGGCCCTGTGAAAGTCTCCTCAGCCAGCTGGTGGGCCTTGGCTCAAAAAGGAAAGGATTATGCCTGGCAGCATGGCTAGGGGAGAAAGCACAAACTCTACAATTCTTGAACCACAGCCCAGAATTCAGAAAATCACTCAGCTACATGCCCATACAATTCAGTTTTCTCCTGCTTCAGGCTAGCTGGAGCCAGGTATCCAGGAGATGGTATGCCAGCCCGGACTCAGAGACCTGCACTAGAAGTGGAAAAAAAATTGAAAAAAAAGCAAATGGGCTAAAAAGGGGCAAAATAGGTGGGGCATAGATGATAACAAGAAATGGGGTGGGGGTACAAAAGATAAGACAGTAGAAGAGGGGAGGGGATAAAAGATGGATGAGTGAAAGGAGGAAGAGGGGATTAAAAAACTGGGGAAAGGGTGAGGTTAAAGGGATAGGGACTTGGAGGTGGAGCTGAAAAGTGAAGGCAAATTACTTGGGACATTTAGGGGGTTGATCAGAAGAAGGAATGGGCTCCAGGGTGATGGGAGGGCTCATCACAGTGGTGGGGGAGGAAACAGGCCACTGCCTAGCCAGCATCAACAGGATGGACAATAGCTGAGTTTATTGAGAGCTAATCAGTCCCTTAGAGGAGCATTTATCACACAACTCACCTGTTCTAGTCAAGGTACTCTTTGTGGTGTAATCCATATCAACTCACCACTTTCTTCCCAGAGGTCCCCTCTGCAGGGTTCTACTTTTCCTAAAACTGGCTGCTTCTATTTTGCAAAAGAGGAAACTGAAGAGAGAGAGGTGGAGACTGAAAGCTCCAAGGGGAAAGAAGACAGGCAGCAACAATGAGTTTTGGTCATCTTTTGTTCAGTCAACAGACTTGGAGCTAAAGCATGATAAGGGTGACCTAGACAGTCAGAGCAGGGTTGAGATTGAAAGCCCACATAGCCAAGTGCCCCCTGGTGCCTGATCAGGGCTCTTTCTCCATGAGGGGGCAGGGTGGCAACTCCTAGACCTCTCAATCCTAGGCAATTTAAAGCCTGTTTCCCAGGGAGTTGGGCACAACTGATCCAGCTCTTGTTTTTGGCCTTCTCTGTATCTTGTTTTCTTCATCCTAAGTGCCATTGGTGGGGAGAGTGTTGTAATACAGCCCTTCTTGGACCGATGGCAGAGGGGTTCGTTCAACAGAAAACATTTGAATGGTTTGTCCTGAGTTTTGAATGACTGGTTAGGTCTCCTGCATACATCAGATACTCCACAAATACCAGACTCCTCCTGAAGATCCCATTCGATTGGTGGACTAACTCATCCCAGTCCTCACCCCAGGTCAGATCAGAGGTGCAAAGTAGTCACTCCCCAATGCCCTAGGGCCTCCAGAATTCCCATGAGTTTCATGACTCAGTTGGTGATCTCTGACTTCAACCAGAATGCTAGCCACTCCCTTCCCACCTCTTGGGAGCATTTCCTGACCTGCCATTCACTGACCCCTTTCACCATCTAAGTCCTGGTTGCATTTATTTTCTCTCCTTGCCCTAATGCTGAAAGCTTTCGTCTTCAGACCTGTAGCAGACCCAGCCACCAATCATTATTCTGAAATTGGGTGGACATTGGACAACTTTATTCATTTCAGAATGACTTTTGGCCAGGATCTTTGATCTCTGCCAATTACTGGTTGCAAAACTGATAATTTTTCTGTGAACCAGGCCATCTCAACTGCTATCTTCCCCTTTCAACAACGAAAGAGAAATATGTCAGACTGAAAAGGACAGGGACCATGGGATCTTATTCCCTTGTGGATCAGAACTGAAAGCAACAACCTTAGAAGTAAAACAAACAAATAAAATTCAACCAGACAGACAACAGAATGATGGTGACCATATGAGAATGGGGGATTAGGATACAAACCGTGACAACCTTTGATGATTAATGGAAACTATGCACTGGCTTCCGTGAATATAGTAGAGTATACCAACACTATATAATTTTTTACACGTGAAAATTATACCGGGTTCTTATGCAGTTATTTTTCCATCTGATTTTAATATTAAAATAATAAAGCTCCAAGGTCAAGAGGGGAAAAGAGAAATGCTGTACGTTCCTATTTTCACACTACATCAAAATTACAACTAAACTACAGAGCAGCCGTCATTTACAGTCAGCTTAAATTCAGTTGAAAGAATTAATATACCTTGGGACATGCAAAAGTGGCGCCCTCTATTTTTTAGGATGGCGTAGTCAAGCAACGGGCATGTCTTACACTTGCATGTGGAAGTGGAGAATCAGGAATAATATACTGGCTGATGAAGTCTCCAGGAGGTTCAGGGTGTTTGAGCTCCACATGGTGCTCTTCAGCTTAGGGCTCCAGTTGCCAATAGAGATGTTTTTACAACTTTTGGTTGTTAAAACCAATGAATATTGTGGCTGTGTTAGATGGAGGATTGCAGGAGCCACAGAAATTTTTTTCAATGGCCCATGCTCAGACTTGATGGCTGACAGACTTACTCACTCTTATTCTATCACTGGAGCAGCAACTTGAATGGTACCAGGGACATAGGGAATGGAACTAAATTCTCTGGCTTCAGGGTGAGGGTTGGAGGCGCGGCTTTCTCGCAGACAGAAGTGCGCCCAGGCAGAATTTTCAGAATTTGTTGTTTCTTTCTTGAGCCCTTTACCGCTCCAGCGTGCAGATGCGGATGCTTCCATATCTGAGTCTCTATCAACCTGGCTAACTTGGTAGTCCCATCTGGTGATTCCCTGAGACCCTGTCACACCCAACTTATAAATTGTTTCCAGTAGGTTTCCCATGTAAACAGCCTGTCTTGGCTCATGCTGTAAACGTTCCTAAAATCTTTTAAAGGTTTACAAAACCCAAACAAGCAGAACTAGTCCTCATCATTCCCCATACCTCTATCTGAGCTGCCTGAAGCCTGGCACTAGCGGAACCTGGCCTCAGTTCATGGTTCATCCTTTTGAGACACATGCAAACTCAGCGTGGGTGGAAGACATCTGTGGATTGCTTGGTGATTTTTGCCAGGCAGCCCTCGGCAGGGCACAGGTAGGGCTGAACTAGGCCTATGGTGAGGTTTCTTCCTGGACGCTACAGGTTCAGCATGCCAGTTGTCAGCTTTAGACTGAGCCACAGCACTACGGGGCTGCATCTGAGGATGACAACCCCAAAAGGCTAACTGGGAAGGCTCCAGAGTTCTGCTGAAGCGAATTTTGCTCTGTAGGGTCAGCCCCTCACCGGCCAGTTCTCGCAAAGAAGCCTGAGGGTCGATCCCTCCAATTGTTGTGCAAACAGCAACCAGGGCTCAATGACAACAGGAGGGCACGCACAACCCAGATCAGGTGACCAGGGAAGACTGCACCGCCGGGCCTCACAGGATACCTATTACATAATGCAACACTACTAAGATCGGGAGACATAGCAGCCCTACCTAATACATAGAAACAAACACAGGGAGGCAGCCAAAATAGAGAGACAAAGAAACATCTCCAAGTGAAAAAAATGAAACAAAGTTCCAGAAAAAGAACTAAACAAAATGGAGACAAGCCATCTACCAAATACAAATACGTGTTCAAAACACTAGTTATAAGGATGCTCAGTGAACTTAGGAGAATAAATGAACTCAGTGAGAACTTTAATAAAGAGATAGAAAACATAAAAATGAAGATAGAAAGCATAAAAAAGAACCAGTCAGAAGTGCAGAGTACAATCACTGAAATGAAAAATACATTGGAGCTAATGAAAAGTAGACTAGATGAAGCACCGGATTGAATCAGAGGTTCAGAAACACCCAATCAGAACAGCAACAAGGAAAAGAAAAATCCAAAAATATGAGGATAGATTAAGGGGCCTCTGGGACAACAGGAAGCTTAACAATATTTGTATCATAGGGGTTCTAGAAGGAGAAGAGAGAGAGAGAGCAAGGAATTGAAAACTGATTTGAAGAAACAATGATGAAAACTTCCCTCACCTAGTGAAGGAAATAGACATAAAAACCCAGGAAGCACAGAGTCCCAAACAAGAAAAACCCTAATAAGCTCACACCAAGACACGTCATAATTAAAATGCCAAAGGTTAAAGACAAAGAGAATCTTTAAGCAGCATGAAAAAAGCAGTTAGTTACCTACAATGGAGCCCCCATAAGACTGTCAGCTGATTATTCAACAGAAATTTTGCAGGACAAAAGGGATAGGCATGAAATATTCAAAGTGATGAAAAGAAAGAACCTACAACCCATATTACTCTACCCAGCAAAGCTATCATTTAGAATAGGTCAGATAAAGAGCTACCCAGGCAAGAAAAAGCTAAAGGAGTTCATCAACACAAACTAGTATTTCGAGATGTTAAATAGGCTTTTTTAAGAAGAAGAAAAAAGATTAAAGATATGCAAAATAAAATGGCAATAACTGCATATCTATCAACAATTAATTTAAGTGTAAGTAAATTAAATGATCCAATCAAAAGACAGCATGGCTGAATGGATAAGAAAATAAGACCCCCTACATATGCTCCCTACAAGAGATACACTTCTGATCCTGAGGCATACTCAAACTGAAAGAAAGTAAAGGGATCAAAAAGGATATTTTATGAAAATGGCGGTGGGGGGAGCTAGAGAAGCAACACTTATTCCAGACAAAATAAACTTTAAATCAAAGACTATAACAAGAGACAAAGAAAAACCCAGTAATCCTACTTCTGGATATTTTTTCAAAGAAACCCAAAACACTACTTTGAAAGGACATGTGAATCCATATGTTCATTGCAGCTTATTTACAATAGCCAAGATATGGAAGCAACCTGGGTGTCCATTAGTAGATGAATGGATAAAGAATAGGTGGTACATATATACAGTGGGATATTTCTAAGCCGGAACAAAAACTGAAATCTTGCCATCTGCAATAACAAGGATGAACCTAGGGGGTGTGGTCCTGAGTGGAGTACTTCAGGCAGAGAAAGATGAATGCCACATGATTTCACTTATGTGTGGAATATCAAGAACAAAACAAACAAACAAACAACACAGAAATAAACTCATAGATACAGAGAACATTTGATGGTTGCCTGAGGGGAGGCAGGGTTTGTGGGTAGGTGAAAAAGGGGAAGGGATTCAGTAGTACAAATAGTCATGGGGATGGAAAGTATAGCATGAGAAATATAGTCAATAATATTGTAATAACTATCGTAGTGTCAGAAAAGTGCTTTAGTACTTTATTGGGGGTGATCAATTTGTAAGATATAGAGATGTCTAATCATGTTATATACCTGAAACTAACATAATATTGTATTCAAACTGTAATTGAAAAATTAAAAAATTATTAAAAGGATACAAAAGCATGTTTCACTTTACTAAACCTGAGTCGCGAATTTTATTACTACAATCCAGTGACAAATTAGGAAGTTCTGATTTGATTTGACTTTTTTAATCGACTCACAGAGACATCTAGCAAACCACATCTTAGGAATGTGAGAGTAAGTTTCCAATTACGTACGCGTCTTTCTTATGAGAACATATCCAGCACGGTAATACTGTGACTTAAAAACGAGAGAAACTGAGAAGGGTATATTACACACTTATTGATAAATTAGCTTCTTTGAAGCTGGAAATGTTTAAGTAAGGGTAATACATTTGGTTTAGGGTATAAAAATTATCACAATTGAAATAATGCTGCGATACCAAATACATTTTTCATCTCTCAATATTTTTCATATACTTAAGATTTGTAGACAAATTAACAATACCGATGAGTAAAAGTTTACTTGAGGTGGTATCTATTCCTGGCCTTAAACTGTAAATCGGCTTAGGTTCGCCATTGATTTTATGATTAAGGTTAGGCTTAGGCTTAGGGTTAAAGTTAGGTTTGAAGTTAAGGTTTGGGTTTAAATTTGGATTAAATTTACATTTAACGTTAGGAAAAAGAACAAAATTAGAGTTAAGTTAGGCTTAAGGTTAGATTTAGGTTTGAATTAGGGTTAATTTTAGAGTTACAGTAGAGTTAGGGTTAGGGTTGAGGTTAGGTTTAAGGTAGAGTTTATGATTAGGGTTAGGTTTAGTGTTATAGTAGACTTGAGATTAAGGTTTGAGTTTATTTAGGGTCGGGATTAGGTTTGGGGTTTAGGGTTAGGTTTTGAGTTAGAATCAGGGTTAAGGTCAGATTTAGGGTTTGGGTGAGTTTTAGGGTTAGAGTCGAGTGTATGTTTGAGTTAGAGTTAGCTTTGAGATGAAGTTTAAAAATAAATTAGAGTTAGTGTTAAGGTACGGTTTAGAGTTACGTTTAGAGGGTTAGGATTACGTTTAGGGTTGCAATCATGAATAAGGTTCATCAGGGTTAGACTTATATTTACTTTTGAGGTTAGGCTTTCGAAACTAGGGTCAGGGTTAGGGTTAATGTTAGGATAAGGCTTGGGTTATGTAAGGTTTAGATTTAGGGTAATGGTTGAGTTCACGATTAGAGTTAGGCATAGCGTTAGGTTCTGGTTAGAATTAGCATTAGGTGTAGGCTTAGAGTTAGCTTTGAGATTAGGTTTTGGGTTTTAATTACGTTATAGTTTTGGTTTAAGTTTAAGATTATTAGGGTAACTTCAGTTAAAGTTAGGGTTCACTTAGGTTTAGGGTAAGGGTTAGGTTTTGAGTTAGGTTTAGCATTAGGTTTATGGTAAGGGTTATGTTCTAAGTTAGGTTTAAGGTTAGTTTTTGAGTTTGAGATAGGGTTAGGGTTAGGCTTGAGTTTCTGTTTAAGGTTAGGTTTATGGTTAGGGTTATGTTTTGAGTAAGCTTCAAGTTAGGGGAAAGGTTAGATTTAGGGTTAGGTTTAGGATGGATTTTATGATTATGGATAGGGTTAGGTTAGGATTAGAGTTTTCATTGAGCTTGGGGTTTGAGTTTGAACTAGGGCTGGAGTTAGGGTTAGGCTTAGGGTTAGGTTTGAGTTAGGTTTTTAATGAAGTTTAGAGTTAGGTTTAGGGCTGAGTTAACAGTGAGCATTAAGGTTAGAGTTAAGGTTAGGTTTAAGGTAAAGGCTAGGGTTTGGGTTGAGCTTGTGATTAAGATTAAGGTTAGTGTTAAGCTGAGAGCTAGCTTTGAAGACAGAATGTAGTTTCAAATTAGGATTAGGTTTAGTGTGGTATTTAGGTTACAAACTCAGGTTAGGGTTAGGTTTACGGTTATGGTCACAGTTAGTGTTAGGGTTTGGCTTGAGTTAGGGTTAGTGTTAGATTTATATTAGGTTTACGGTTAGGGTTAGAATTTAGTTAATGATTTGGGTAGTGTTAGATTCACTTTTGAGGTTATGGATTGATTTCAATTAGGGTTAGGGTTACGTTTGAGTGTATGATTAGCCTTAACAGTAAGGTTAGAGTTAACGTAAGTTTTGAGGTTGGGGTTAGGTATAAGTTAGTGTTAGGTTAGGCTTAGGGATAGGGTAAGGATTAGGATTAGGGTTCTGTTTCTGTTTAAGTTTAGGGTTAGGTTAAGATGTGAGTTTATAATTAGTTTTAGGATTAGGGGTAGATTTAGCATTGAGGTCAGGATTTGGTTAGAAATTAGTGCTGTGATTAGGGTTAGTGTAAGGTCTAGGCTAGGATTAGATTTTGGGTTAGTTTTAATGGTAGGGATAGGTTTTGAAGAAGGATTGAAAAGGATAGTGTTAGAGTTACAGTTGCAGTCAGGATTAGCTCTGGGT
>NW_011902078.1:0-5100 GCF_000151845.1 Pteropus vampyrus | reverse complement strand
CATATAACTGATATCATGTGATTTTCAATTTTTTCAGTCTGGCTTATTTCGCTTAACATGATTATCTCAAGTTCCATCCATGTTGTCACAAATGGCAGTATTTCATCTCTTCCTATGGCTGAGTAATATTCCATTGTATATATGTACCACAGCGTCTTTAGTCAGTCATCTATTGTAGGGCACTTTGGTTGCTTCCATGTCCTGGCCACTGTGAATAATACTGCTATGAACATTGATGTTCAAATATCTTTATAGATATGAGTTTTCAAATCTTTGGGGTAAATACCCAGTAGAGGGATTACTGGATCATATGGTAGATCAATTCTTAGTTTTTTGAGGAAACTCCATACTGTTTTCCATAGTGGGTGTACCAATTTGTAGTCACCAGCAGTGTATGAGGGTTCCTATTTCTCAACATCCTCTCCAACATTTGTTATTACTTGTTCTGTTGATTATAGCTATTCTAACAGGTGTGAGATGGTGTCTCATTGTGGTTTTGATTTGCATTTCCCTAATAGCTAGCGATGTTGAGCGTCTTTTCATCTATTTGTTGGCCTTTTGTATGTCCTCTAGGGCGAAGTGTCTTTTGAGGTCCTCTGCCCATTTTTTGATTGGATCGTTTGTTTTTGTTGTTATTGTTATTGAGTCATATGAGTTCTTTGTATATTTTGGATATTAGGCTCTTATCGGAGGCATTGCTTGCAAAAATATTTTCCCATTCGAATGGTTGTATCTTTACCTTGTTGATGATTTCCTTTTCTGAGCGTAAGCTTCTTAGTTTGATGTAGTTCCATTCATTTGTTTTTGCTTTTACTTCTCTTACCTTTGAGGTCAAATTCATAAAATCCTCTTTAAGTCCAAGGTCCTTGAGTTTAGTTGCTATGTTTTCTTCTATGCATTTTATTGATTCTGGTCTTATATTCAGGTCTTTAATCCATTTGGAGTTAATTTTGGTGTGTAGTGATAGACAACAGTCTAGTTTCATTCTTTTGCAGGTGGCCTTCAAATTTTCCCAGCACCATTTATTGAAGAGGCTTTCCTTTCTCCATTGTATGTTTTCGGTTTTTTTGTCAAAAATTATTTGCTCATATAAACATGGGTTTACTCCTGGACTCTCAATTCTGTTCCACTGGTCCATGTGTCTGTTTTCCTGCCAATACCATGCTGTTTTGATTACTGACCCTTTGTAGTATAATTTGAAGTCAGGCGGAGTGATGCCTCCAGCCTCATTCTTTTTTCTCAGGATGGCTTTGGCTTTTGGGGGTCTTTTGTGCTTCCATACATCTGATGATTTTTGGTTTCATTTCTTTAAAAAATATCGATGGGATTTTGATGGGGATTACATTAAATCTGTATAATGCTTTAGGTAATAAGGTCATTTTAACTATGTTGATTCTTCCAATCCAAGAACATGGAATATCTTTCCATTTCTTTGTATCTTCTTCGATTTCTTTTAATAGGGTCTTATAGTTTTCAATATATAGGTCCTTCACTCGTTTCGTTAAATTTATTCCTAGGTATTTTATTCTTTTTGTTGCAATTGCAAAAGGAATTATTTTTTCCACTTCTTTTTCTGATTGTTCATTATTAGAGTATAGGAATGCTATGGATTTTTGAACATTGATTTTGTATCCAGAGACATTTCTGTATTTGCTTATTGTTTCTAGTAGTGTTCTTGTGGAGTCTTTAGGGTTTCCTATATAGAGAATCATGTCATCCGCAAATAATGACAGTTTGACTTCTTCGTTTCCTATTTGGATGCCTTTTATATCTTTCTCTGTCTGATTTCACTTGCTAGGACTTCCAATGTTATATTGAATAACAGTAGCGATAGTGGACAGCCTTGCCTTGTTCCTGATCTTAGAGGGAAAGTTTTAATTTTTCACCATTAAGTATAATGTTGGCTGAGGGTTCATCATATATGGCCTTTATTGTTACGATATGTTCCTTCTATACCAGTTTTGTGAGGTGTTTTGATTATAAATGGATGCTGTATCTGGTTGAAGGCTTTTTCTGCATCTGTTGATATGATCATATGATTCTTATTTTTTAATGTTTATGTGGTGTATCACATTAATCGATTTGCATATGTTGAACCATCCCTGTGCCCTTGGTATGAAGCCCACTTGATCGTGGTGTATAATCTTTTTATTATGTTACTGTATTCAGTTTGCTAGTAACTTATTTAGGATTTTTGCATTTGTGTTCATGAGAGATATTGGTCTGTAGTTTTCCTTTTTTGTGTTATCCTTACCAGGTTTTGGTATCAGAGTAATATTGGCCCCATAAAATGAGTTGGAATTCTGGTCCCTTTTACACACCATCCTCGCTGGTAGCAGAAGTCATACCACAAATTTTTTATTTCCTAATATTTTCTTAGTTAAGTAAACAATACAAATCAAAAAATTTTAAATCATTTCACAAGCTAGAGGAAGCTAAAAGAATGGGAAAGGTGGAGAAAGAAGCCTAAAATGAACAGTTCAGAAATGAGAAAAATAATCACAAAATTTTTCCAAAATGTAGTACTAGTTAATAATGAAGCAATTTAAGTAACATCTCAAAAGCTTTTAGAAAACATGTCACAAATTCTTTTAATCATTTATTATATCTTAAATTTACAGCTTTAAGTATTAAACAGATTCTAGGACTAGCAGCTTTTTGAAAACCTACCTTTCCACTGCAATTTTGCTCATAAGTAAAATTTGAGAAATTTGCTTAAATTAAGACATTGAGCATAGAACTTAATTTTTGAATGGCCAATTATTTCTGTAGTGAAGCCAAAAACAAGTAGGATCATTTTCTACCACAAGTTACAGAATGACAGAGTGGAGAAGGCAACTCAGAAGAAATTATTTTTAAAAGAAAACTTTCAAAGTGAAATAATATATATTTTCCCCCATGAGTATTAAAAAAAAAAATCACCTCTGATGAGTTATCTCACATTTTCCAAACAGAAAAATAATCACCTTTGGTGTGGAAAGTTTCAAAGACAGTTTTCAAAAAGGGTAGTGCACTGAAAAGAGGTTGTAATATAGCAACTTCTCCAGTAGGCTTCTTGGATCCTGATCACCTAAAAAAGCTGTATTGTCAGCATTCCTGTCAAATAGATGAAACTAGTCCAGAAGGCTATCTCTGGTATAAAGAAAGGCACAGTAGAAGTGGTGCTATGTAAGGGTGCCAGTGGATTGGGGATGTGGTCATCTCCACCAGCTGCTCAAAAATAAAGCATCATCTGCTCCGAGACTCCCAATGATCTTCAGCTGTTGGTGTAATTTGTATGTGAACTGGATCTAGTGACTGTCTAATGAATAGAATATGACAAAAGTGATGAAATATCATATCTGAGATTAGATCACAAAAGACTGACGTCCTTCTCCTCTCTCTCTCTCTCTCTCTCTCTCTCTCTCTCTCTCTCTCTTACTCCCTCTTGCTCATTCTGATGAGGGAGAATGCCATGTTATAAACTGCCCAATAGATAGATTTAGGGCAGCTCCCAGGCAACAGCTAGTGAGGAAGTGAGGCCCTAAATACAACACTCTGAGAGGAACTGAATCCTACCAATATCCTCCTGACTGAGAAAAAAGTGTATCCACTCTCTGTCAAGCATTAAGAAGATTAACAACAGCCAACACCTTGATTGCAGCCTTTTAAGAGACCCAACTAACCCATGCCCAGCTTCCTTTCTCCTATACTCTGAGATAATAAATGTTTGTTGCTAAATGGTAATTTGTTATGCAGGAATAGATAACTAATGCAGATTCCATTTGATCAATATTAACTTACCCATCATATTTCACTCAATTAAAGAAGAAATATGTATCTGAGATTATTAATTCTTTACCCAGTCAAGGTAGTTATTGCCCAGAAAAAGCTTAGATACTTACCAAGTGATTGTGTCATGATTTCACTTCTGAGTTTAGAAATTAATCTTAAAGAATTATAGTTTCCAATTATACTTTTCCACTA
Source organism: Pteropus vampyrus (assembly GCF_000151845.1). Lineage (NCBI taxonomy): Eukaryota > Metazoa > Chordata > Mammalia > Chiroptera > Pteropodidae > Pteropus > Pteropus vampyrus. Next base: position 1,134 of record NW_011902078.1, on the reverse strand, counting down.
AAAACCTGTGAGATTCTATTTTTAAAAGCCATAGGTACCTAATTAGTTTCTCCACTATTCTGAAAAATAATATACTCCTAGGTCTGTAGTAACTATGGTCAATTCTGGAAAGAGTATTCTGTAGTAGAAATTATCACAGCTGTGGATTTAAATAGAGCTATTTAATTAAACTACCACCATTTTGTAAAAACTCAACTGGAGAGTAGACAACTTGACAAATCCCATTAGTTTTTAATTTAAAAAATCATTCTTAAGTTGGTGGGTACATAGATGTTTCTTCAGTTATTATTCTTTAAAATCGATATCTATATTTTATATATTCTTTGATATATATGATACATTTGGTATATATGATATATTGATAAAAATTAGATTTAAAAAATCGGACAAGCCTTATTCTGGTATTTAAAACTGGTTAAAATTCAAGTTTTAAAGGGCGTATATGGTAATCATCTGAAAAAAGAGAGTGCTTTCTAGGCTTGATTAAGTTTACCGTACTTTAATGAATTCTCCTAAGATTGCATTAGTTACCTATTTACTGAATCAGTTACTCAGGTCCTTCAGATTTAATTAATCTTTTAGTTTTGGATGATAAAAGGTGAAAAAACAAAAGCCCACAAAATAGAAAAAAGGGAAATTGCTCCTGCAGTTACCTCTTTTTTCATCCTCTACACAGGCTTAACCACTTGCCCACATGGATTGACGATCTGCACTTTCTCAAATGTTGAGTCAGAACCACAGGCCTACACTGGCATTATGAAACCCACTATGCCTTTCTGAATTTTGACTATTAGCCATTCTGAGATTTAACTATTACTATTAATAACCTAATTACATTATTCATTGAACTAATAATATATGTTATCACTTTAAAGTTTGAAATTAGATTAAACTTCCAAGTCTGTTGACAAATCTGGTTTGTTTTAGAACTGGATGCCTTTAGAATTTGAGTTTATAGTATTTTTGTAAATTCAATGCCATTTCTTACTCTTTTGAAATGATGTCTCTATTTTTAATTTGTTGAGCAAAGATTTCTAGACTTTTTACTACATATCTGGAACTGTTCAGGATAGGAATGCCACAGTGAACAGGATGGACAAACTTGTAGTCTTTATGAAGTGTAGATTCTACCTG
>NW_011902077.1:1950-2813 GCF_000151845.1 Pteropus vampyrus | reverse complement strand
ATATAGTTATTTGGACATCTCAACAAAAACACTGAAGAATACACAGTGAACAGTGTCCTCCAAGTTATGAAGGAAATTATTTCTAACCAGTCAAACGTGAAAGTAGGAAAAAGCCATTTTCAAACCTTGAGAAAGAACAAAGTAAGAGGCACTATGCTCCCTGATTTCAAATCATACCACGAAGCTACAATAATCGAAACAGTATGGAATAAAAACATTTTATATATCAATGGAACAGAGAGCCTTAAAATAAATCCTCACTTTCATGGTCAATTAATCTATAGCAGAGGTGGTAAGCATACACAATGGGGTAAAAAGACAGTCTCTTCAATAAGTGGTGCTGGAAAAACTGGACAGATAAATATTTAAAAAATGGACCTTTCTTACATCATATACAAAAATAAACAAAGTGGATTAAAGACTTAAATTTAAGACCTGGAACCGTAAACTTCTAAGAGAAAACATAGGCAGTGAACTCTGTGACATCAGTCTTGGCATTATCTTTTCGAATGTCTCCTCGGGCAAGGGCAATAAAAGCAAAAATAAACAAACAGAACTATATCAAACTTAAAAGTTTCTACACAGCAAAGGAGATCATCAACACAATGAAAACCTAAATGAGAAGCTATTCACAAATGATACATCAATGGGTTAATATCTAAAATTTATGAGGAACTCATACAGCTTAACGCTAAATAAAAACCAAAATGAGATACCAATTCACACCTGTCAGAATGGCTATCATAAAAAAATTGAACAAACAACAAGTGATACATCGATGGGTTAATATCTAAAATTTATGAAGAACTCATACAGCTTAACACTAAATAAAAACCAAAATGAGATACCAATTCACACCTGTC
>NW_011902077.1:0-710 GCF_000151845.1 Pteropus vampyrus | reverse complement strand
CTAAATAAAAACCAAAATGAGATACCAATTCACACCTGTCAGAATGGCTATCATAAAAAAATTGAACAAACAACAAGTGATAGCAAGGATGTGGCGAGAAGGAAACCCTTGTACCCTTCCGGTGGGATTGTAAACTGGTGCAGCCACTATTGAACAGTACGGAAATTCCCCAACAAATTAAAAATAGAGCTGCATGCAACCTAGCACTTTCACTTCTGGGTATTTATCTGAAAAAAACAAAAAACACTAACAAAGATATACACACCCCTAGGTTCACTGCAGCATCATTTACAATAGCCAAGATATGAAAGCAAACAAAGTGTCCACTGATGGCTGAATGGATAAAGAAATTTTGGTATACAGTCAGGCACTGAATGATGTTTGGTCAATGACAGACCACAATATACGATGGTGGTGCCACAAGATTATAATGGGGTTTAAAAATTCCTATAGCCTAGTGACATAGCACAGTGCATGACTCATGTGTCTGTGCTGATGCTGGTGTAAACAAACTTACTGCACTGCTAGTCATAAAAGTACAGCACCATTGTGTACAGTACATACTGATAATGATAACATGACTATGTTGCTGGTTTATGGATTTAGTATACTATACTTTTTACCATTAGAGAGTACTCTTTCTACTTAATAAAAAATTTGCTGAAAAACATGGTATGTTACATGGACAGCGGCCTCATACATCTCATGTT
>NW_011902076.1:6193-6608 GCF_000151845.1 Pteropus vampyrus | reverse complement strand
ATATTAGAAACACAGAAGTCTCTAACTTTCATGGTAATAGTGCTGGGAGAAATCCAACCTATCTGATCATTGGGTGTCATAATCAAAACAGTATTGAAGGTTGCTTCATCAGACAGTGGTATGTAGAGTATATGAGACTAGTGAATAATAATTACAAGCACTCTCATTTGGAGAATAGTGTCATGCTCTAGGCATGTGATGAAGGTCAGTCTTGGAATAAGGCAGTGGTAATGAAGAAAAGAGGACAGTAAAAAGTAATACATCAGAAAAAGATATGAGAGGGTTTAGAAAAAGATTAGACTGTGAGGAGAAAGACAAAGAATAATCTTGGGGAAGATATTTTCCTGCAATTCAAGAAGTTATATCTCCTGGGATAAACCTTCCATATGGTTAATCACTAGCTTCTCTGACCTTT
>NW_011902076.1:0-2478 GCF_000151845.1 Pteropus vampyrus | reverse complement strand
ATTTCAACTGATTCTCAAAGTTCTGTGAGTAATTATAAATTTGCAGGCAAAGAAATGGAATCACAGTTCATAACTGAGCATCACTGGTATTGAATTGATGGTGCTAGGACTTAACCAGGTCAACTGAATTTAAATTCTAATCCCTGTCCACCGGACTACACCTGTTTTTGCTGATAATGATTATGATTGCAACAATTGGCAGCCTGGCAGAAACAAAATGAGACCAGGAAAGCTATTAGGCATTTTGAAGCTTTTAAATTATCTTACAACTACTTCCCTTGTCAGCCCTTACCTCTCACCCAAGTTCTTTCTGCTGCCAGCCATTTAATATAACCTGGAAAGATCTTCCTTCTCCAGCCTCATACTTTCACAGGTTATTCAAGTCCTCACCTCCTCCAGGAAGCCTTCTTTGGTGCCCCTGGTCCATGAGGATTTCTCTCTTCTCTAAGCTCTTATGACATTAACTTATAGAAATATTCATTGGAAACTCAGTTGCTGACATTTTTTATATAACTTAATATTATTTTCCTAATCTTTTGAACTTGCTATGGACTGAGGCTTACACCTGTTCATTGCTGTATCTCCACTTCCTCTCCCCTTCCCCCCACCCGCATACCCCAAGCAATTACTCAGATTCTTTGCAAGCAGATAGACACAGACACAAAAACATATGGCACAGGGTGACTGAATCTTCCTGGGAATCCTGGCAGTATTTTCTTTCTCTGTGAAACTCATCCCCTTGACCGAGACTGGCTGCACAAAGAAGTAGATCCGGCCGAGGCACCCACACTAGAAGCGCCTGCCCTTTGCCCGCCCTGGTTCGGTATACATCCGGGGTCCGAAAGGCTTTTGCCCAGGGCGGATGGAGGGAGGCATGTCTGAACACATTCCCACCTGGAAACCTCTTTCCCTGAGGCTGAAACATGTTAATAACTGTGACAATTTCTGAGTTCTGACGTGTTCAAGTCTGTAGCCATCGTGTGGACTAAGCCTCATTTCTGCCACAGGCTATAGTGTCCATCCTGTGGGGTTTTCATATCAATCATGACAGCTTCTACCATTTCGAATCTGTTAAATTAATTCATATTTCAAAGTGTTGGAGAAATCTCAGAGGGAGAGACAGGGCAGGCGCACAATTATGAAAGCTCATCATATCGTTAAAAGACAATATATGTGTGTGAGTATATATATATATAGAGAGAGAGAGAGAGAGAGAGTGTGTGTGTGTGTGTGTGTGTGTACACACGTACATATATACAAATGTGCACATAAGTTTACTTGAGAGCTTATTCACTAACCACTTCCTCTGTCTGGAATACTCTTTCCCCAGAAATGTAAGTGGCTAAATTCCTCATCTCCTCAAAGTCTTTGCTCAAATGTTACCTTCACGAAGAGACTATCCAAACTATTAGGCTTAAAACTGTCAAAACTGTCATTGCTTCTCCCTGCTAGCCTTCCCCGAACTCTTTATCTTTATCCTGCTAATTTTCTAACATCTTATAAAGTATACTTATTTATCCTATTTATTAATTATTGTATGTCCCCTCAATGGAATGTAAATCGTACGTGGATGGGAATTTTTTATGGCTCATATTTATTGATGCATTGCAGGAAACAAGAAGAGTGCCGGGCACTCAGTAGGTACTCAAAAAAATATTTTTATTAAATAGAATGGGATGGAACAAAATGATATGGAATGGAATGGAAAGAATGAATGAATATTGCACCCCTACCAAACCCTGGTTGTCTCAGGAATGTCTCACTGAGAGATAGTCCAGTGAGAGCAGGTGCAAAGAGATGTTCAAGGACACAGAACTATCTGAGAATATGCAAATGAGCACAGACTCTGGTCTCTAGAAATGGATCTCAGAATCCTCTCTGTAGTATGAGACCCAATTGAGGTCTTTGTTGCTACAAGCTGTGAACCAAATGCTAATCTTACTGTTTTCTAAAGAAGTAAGAATTGAGAAGTTAAACTTGGAAAGATACACATCATTCCCATTTACCTTGAATGGACAGGGCATACATGTCATGTTTCCAGTATCACTCTTAGCAAGGGAGAACAAGAAGGAGCAAACGTTAACCCTGACTTCAGGTATCTAAAGTCAGGACCCAGGAGCCAACAAAGGAATAATGAGAATAATGAGAAATAATGAGATAGTAGGACAATTATACAGAATCCAAGCATTCACTAAATCTCTATTATGATTCAAGCTCTATTCTGGGTATTGGAGATATAATCATGACAACATATGGTTTTTGCCAGGGATATAGAGAGGAACTGTAAATGCATCATTACAATACAATGCAGTAAATGCTATAAGATTTATATACATAAAACACAATAGGAACACAGAAACAACGATGAACAGTTTTCTATTAAATGTAGGGAAAACTACAGTGACTTTAACATTTTTTAGCCTTGAAGGATAAATCAGAGTTTTCCAGAGGAGGAATTTGAGCAATTCAGGAAAAAAA
>NW_011902075.1:0-3798 GCF_000151845.1 Pteropus vampyrus | reverse complement strand
GATTTTTTCCTTATTTTTAGAACTAAGGGGATGTGGATCCATTTTTTTCTCTCCATAGTCATCTCTTGACCCCAAACACTCAGGGAGAATTATCTGGTACAAATGTGAGCTGCGCAGTCATGTATCCTGCCTTCAGATCCTAATTCTGTCATCTGTTGCAGGGTGACCTCAACCAAGGTATTTAATCTCTCCAAAGTTCAGAATATCACTTATAAAAGTGGAATAATAATATTGCATATTCCTCATAGGAGAATCCTAGGAATTGAATGAGATGACATATACACACATTTGAGTATGCTACCTAGCACATTTCAAGAGATCAACGCATGTAAGTATTACTATTTTATCATCAATGAAAAATTATATAGCTTGTGGAACGAAAATAGTAGTGTTTGAACATTATATCTGCTCTACACATTTCCTTGCCTGTTTGCAGTGAGGTAGAGCCATGAACTAGTTCTGTTTAATGAGCTGGAGAAGAAGTGATATGTGTCATTTCGAGGTTGAAATAAAGAAAGTCCGTGTACATCTGTCTAATACCTCTCTCTCTGCCATGATAACTGAAGACGCTGCATGTTCCAGAGGGTGTAGCTACAGATGGTAAAAGCCTTGATTTGCTTGGGTGTTTAAATGCACACACGCAGAGACACCTCTGCTTTCCTGGACAATATGCGATGCACATGTCGTGTTAAATCATTGGACTTTTGGGTTGCTTTGCTACTGCAGCATGACATGGTCTATTCTGTCTAAAACAGAAACATATATAATAAATTATGTATTTTTTTTGTCTGTGTATCTTTTTTTTAACAGATCCTTGAGTACTCGTCCTCTTATTAATTAGTCCTTCTTTTATAATAATAGCTTTATTGGTATAGAATTAACACACTATAAAATTCACTCCTTTAAAGTTTATAATTCAATGATTTTAGTATATTAGGCATTGTGCAACTGTTGCCGCCATCAATTTAAGAACATTTTTATCTCTTGAAAAAAGAAACTCTGTACTGATTACCAGTTACTCCCATTTCCTTTCGCCCCACCCCCTCACCACCTTAGCCTTAGGAAACAACTAATCTACTTCCCATCTCTATAGATTTGCCTAGCTTGGAAATTTCATATAAATAGAATCATACAATATGTGGTCATTTGTGACTGGCTTCTTTCACTTAGAATAATGTTTTCAAGGTTTATCCAGTTTTTAGCATGTATCAACACTTCACTCCTTTTGATTACTGAAGAATATTGCATTATAAGGATATGCCACATTTTATTTATCCATGCATCAGTTGCTGGACATTTGGATTGTTTTCACCTGTGACTATTTTAGCTATTATACCATTTGTGTACGAATTTCTGGGTGAACACATGTTTTCATTTCTCTTGGGTACATAGTTCAGAGTTAAATTGATATGTCTATGTTTAAATTTTTGAGGAACTGCCAGACTGTTATCCAAAGCAGCTATGCCATTTTACTTCCTCAACAGCAATATATTATAGTTTCTATTGCTTCATATCCTTGTTAACACTTGCTAGTATCTATCTTTTTCATTTTAGAAATCCTATTGGGTCAGAAGTGATAGGACATTGTGACTTTGATTTGCAGTTCTGTAATGGATAATGATGTTGAGCATCTTTTCATGTGCTTATTGGCCATTTGTATAGGTACTTTGGAGAAATGTCTATTCAGATCTTTGGTCATTTATCAATCTGTTTATTTTCTTTGTATTATTGAGTTGTAAGCTTTCCCTGCATATTCTAAATATAAGATCTTTATTTGACATGTTTTCAAATATTTTTTTTAACTTTGTGGATTGACATTATTTTCTAGATGGCGCTCTCTGAAGTACAAATATTTTAATTTTGATGAAATTTAATATATATTTTTTTCTCTTATCACTTGTGCTTTTGGTGCTGTATGTAAAGGTTTTGCCCAACCAAATTTTACAAAGGTTTACTCCTATATTTCATCCTAAGAGTCTTGCAGATATAACTTTTACATTTAGGTTTATATTTTGTGTTAATTTTTGTATGTAAGGTGAAGAAGGGTGCTCAATTTCATTCTTTTTCTTTGCAATATATATATATATATTTACTTAATATATATATATATATATATTTAACACCTACAGCACCTCGTATTCCTAAGTGGTCTCTCCCGTCCAAGTACTAACCAGGCCTGGCCCTGCTTAGCTTCCGAGATCGGGCACATTCAGGGTGACATGACCGCAGACTCTTTGCAATATATTTTTATTGAGATATAATTCATGTAACATAAAACTCACCATTTAAAAGTGTCCAACCAGTGTTTTTTCATATTCACAATGTTTTGCAACCATCAAAAATACCCTATTTCAGAACATTTCCATCACCACATCGATAAACCCCATCCATACGTTGGTTGTTATTCCCATTCCTCTCGCCCCAAATCCTGTCAATAAGTAATCAAATTGCTGGTTTTATTGAAAGTGCAATTTCCTACAATATTTGTCCTTATAGTGCTGGCTTCTTTCACTTAGCATGTTTGTGACATGTTGTAACATGTTTTGGTACTTCATTCCTTTTTACGCTGAATAATAAATATTCCATTGTATAAATATACCGAGATTGATTCATCAGTTAATGGATATTGGGGTCTTTTAACCTTTTGGCAATTGTGAATAATGCTGCTATGAATATCCATATACAAGTTTTTGTCTGAACATATGTTTTCAATGCTCTTCAGTATATACCTAGTGAAATGGCTGTGTCATATGGCAGCTCTATGTTTAACTTTTTGAGAACCACCAGTTTTCCACAGCAGCTTCACCATTTTTCATACCCACCAGCAAGGTATTAAGGTTATTTGTTTACAAGCTCTCCAAAATCTGTTGGTTTCGATTTCTGTTTTGCAGCCATCCTACCAAGTGTAAAGTGGTATCTTATGTTTTTTATTTACATTTATGTAATAATTAAAGATGCTGTGCATTTTTTCTGTGTCTATTAAAAGTTAGTGTATCTTATTTAAAGAAATGTATATCCAAATATCTTGTCCATTTTAAGGTTGGGTTATTTACCTTTTCAAAATAGAGCTGTAATTGTTCTTTATATATTCTGGATACTAGTCTCTTAGCAGATATGTGAATAAAGATTATTTTTTCTCATTCTCATTATAATGTCCTTTGATGCACAAAACTTTTAAATTTTGATAAAATACCATTTATTTATTCTTTTTTTGGTTGCTGTGCTTTTAGTGTCATAGCTAAGAAACTCGAATAATCCAAGGTCACAAAGATTTATACCTATATTTTCTTCTATAAATTTTACCTCTTGCATTTAGGACTTTTATACATTTTGAGTTAAATTTTGTACATAGTGTGAGGCACAGTCTATATTTATTATTGTGGATATGGATATCTAATTGTCCCAGTACCATTGTCAAATAGATTATTCTTTCCTTATTGTTGTTGACATCCTTGTCAAAAAAAAAAAAAAAAATCAAGCGACCTTAGAGATATTGTCTTAGTTTTAAATTTTCAATTCCAGTTCATTGATCTGCACATCTATTTTATGGTTGTACATACTATTTCTGTTTTCTTTTTTGAATGTTTTTATTGTGGTAAAATATATGTAACATAAAAAATTGCCATTTTAACCATTTGAAGTTACAGTTCAGTGGTATTAAGTACATTCACAATCTTCTTTAAAATTTTTTAATTTTTTAAAAGTTTTATATTAGTTTCAGATCTATAGTACAATGGCTGGACATTTATATAATTTATGAAGAGATTCTCCCAATTACTCTAGAACCCATCTGGCACT
>NW_011902074.1:814-1118 GCF_000151845.1 Pteropus vampyrus | reverse complement strand
AAACAAAAGCCAGGGAGTTAGTTGGAATGTTTATTGAACTTGCACAGTGCACACTACAGCGAGTGGAGGACCTCACCTCGGCTGCCTTCTCCAAGGGCACGTTGCAGCGTCACCTGACAAAACCCATCCCACTGCCCGCACGCAGGGCTCCCTCTGCCTCTCTTCCCTGTGCGCCCCTCTCCGATCCCACGACAGAGGGGGAGCGGTGGCAGGAGCAACAGGAAAGCCGAGTGCTCGTCGTTTCCTCCGGGGATCTACCTGGGGCCATGTGGCCTGGTCGCCACAGGGCCAGGCGACCTCCCCA
>NW_011902074.1:0-764 GCF_000151845.1 Pteropus vampyrus | reverse complement strand
CAGGAGCAACAGGAAAGCCGAGTGCTCGTCGTTTCCTCCGGGGATCTACCTGGGGCCATGTGGCCTGGTCGCCACAGGGCCAGGCGACCTCCCCAGAAATCTTCTGGTCCTCCTCAGGTGCACAGTGCGGGGCACGGCCTCCTCGCTCTCCTCTTCGGAGCTGGAGCCGCGGGAGGGAGCCGAAAGCCCTCCATCCTCGCTGTCCTCGCAGGGGAGCTGGCCGCCCTGGCACTCCGGCCCGCCCGATGACTTGAGGCTCTGGTTAAAGGAGGCCGAGGCCATGCACTCGGCCGCTGTCTGGTCACAGGCACAAAGCAGCTTCGCACACAGGCTCGGCCCCACGCCTGAGAGGGTGAGACAGAGTAGCAGACGTGAGACGTGAGATGTCAAGTGAAGGCCCGAGTCCCCCTTCAGTTCTGCCCTTCCACACCCCACCCTGAACCTCTTGGCAGTGAGTGAGTGAGTGAGCAAATGAATGAATGAACGATGAGTGACATGTAAGCACAGAGCTCCCGGGAAGTGAGAGGCGCACAGGACCCTACCAGACGGGACGGCATGGCAGTGCACGCGCTGTGCTGGGGGTCGCAGAGGGAGGAAGGACCGGGCCCTGCCAGTGGCTTCCCCAGACGAGGATGAGAACAAAGCCTCGCGGGGCGCTTGTGAAACGCGATGCGGAGCGCTTCCTCTTAAACCGCAAAGCGCGATGGAAACGCATCCGCCCGTGTGGGTGAGGAAGCGGGGCCAGAGGCTGTGGATAAAGCCGG
>NW_011902073.1:4013-5900 GCF_000151845.1 Pteropus vampyrus | reverse complement strand
TCCCATTTGTCAGAGGGAGGCTGCTCTCACAGGACATGATTCCCTGGAGCTTCCAGCTGGTGTGTAGGCAGAGCGGTCCTCAGGGTCTGGACAGACCCCCACACATAGACAGAGGTGCTGTAAGTCAGGCCCAAGCTGGAGTGCGCAAAAGGGCAGGGCACCACCATGTCGCTCCTGCTCCTGCCCTAACTCCCACTGATAAATACTCACCATCTGCTATGGCCAGACAAGGTACTCTCATTTCTTTGAGGGAAATTGTATCCGTAGGGAACCCTATGGTGAAGGATGGGGTAGGTAGAGCTCTGCAGCTGAAGTGTTGGAACTTCAGAGAAAACGGGGTGAGGGGGCTGCGGTGAAGGCCATGTCCACCCCTCCCACCTGCGATCGCGCCCCAGACTTCCTCATTGCTCAGCCACCATCCAGGCCAAGCCTGCAGGGTGCCTCGTGAAGACAGGCAGGGGCAGGCATGGGAAGGTCTAAAATTCCGCCAGACCCATCTTTCAGAAGAGGCCCCTCGGGCAGCAGGCAGTGTATCAGCAATCAGGCCCCTGGATGCTGCTATCTCATCAGAGCTCATCTCACCATCAGCCTGTGCTTGACACATGTCTACCATCTCAGGAGGGGGGTGGGGAAACTGAAGTGGCCCTGGATCCCAGAGAAAGGCAGCACTCCAGAGATCCTCCGGTCCAAACTTTTCATTCTAGATGTGGAAATGGAAGCCCAGGGAGAGAAGTAAATTGTTCCAGGCCTTACAATGACTTCATTATGTTTTTTTGTTTTTGTTTTTTTTTTATTAATGCTGCAATTAATAATAAAACAGTTAAGATTTATTGAACACTTAGTTATCATATGCCAAACACCAGTATATTAAGTGCTCATTAGCAGATTTCTGATTTTATCATCATAACAACGCTCTGAGCTAAGTACTATTTACTACCTTTGTTTGACAGTTAGGGAAACTGAGGGTCAGCAAGGAATTTGCCCAAGTATGGCTCTGAGCTTCTGGGGGGACTTCTCTCTGGGGATGGGGCTCGAGCTCCCACATACGTCACCCCAGGATGAGGTGTGCACCTCTGGCAGGGTGGGGAGCCCAAACCACACAGGCCTCCCACATTCCACTTTGGCTCAGACCCAGTGACAGGAAGAGACAAGGAGCACCGCAGGGCCTGTCTGCCGTGGATCAAAGCGCCAGGGTGGGAGGCCGCTTGTCCCCGAGCTGCAGAGGGGAGCAGTGCAGTGCTGCAGCGTCGGTGTTAGGAGGCCCCAAAGTGCCCCGCAGAGACCCACCTCACCTTCATGGGCCCACGCCAGGCCCACCCTCTCACTCAGGGCCCTGGCAAAGGGTCTAGGAGGGTGGCACAATGAGGCAGGGAGGCCCCAACAGGTTTCTTTTAGGAGTTCCGCCTGCCTGGTGGAACCTACCCTCCCCATGCTTATATTTATCCCCCGGTCCCATGCCCAGGGCCGCCAGCAAACTCTGAGACGGTCTGGGAACATCCAGGAGCAAGTGTTGACCTCTCCTTGAAGTACATGTGCAGAGAACACAAATCACAGCCAGACACTTGCAGTCAGAGCTTGCTGGCAGCTCTGCAACAAGGTGGCCATGGGCTCACATCCCTGTATATCCTCTCGGCCCACCCCCACCCCAACAGCCCAGCTGATGAAGGAAGCTAGTGGTCTTGTGCTTTAATTTTTTTGTGATTTTATATTTTCCAAGTTTTATTGAGATATAATTGACATACACTTGTATTAGCTTAAGGTGTATGACATAATGATTTCATATATGTACGTATGAAATGATCACCACAATAAATCCAGTTAACATCCATCACCTGACCTAGTTATAAAAATTGTTTCTTGTGATGAGAATTTGTAATATTCAGTCTC
>NW_011902073.1:0-2098 GCF_000151845.1 Pteropus vampyrus | reverse complement strand
ATATTTATTATATTATGTTATATTATTATGTTATTGTATATAAAACATATTTAATACCTTCATTTTTAAATATTGTCAAAAAATAAAAAGTAGAAAACAATTGTTTAATGTTGTTCAGGGCCAAGCAACACCCACCTGTGGGCCAGAGCCTGGAAGAAAGAGGCTCAAAACCCTAACCCATGGCCAACAGTTGAAGGAACTGGAAACGTTTAGCCTGGAATAAAAAGACTGAGGGAACTCTTTTCTATTATGGCAGCCAGTTTGTGACCTACGAACCAGCCCGATGGTGTGACGGATGAGGAAACTAAGGCCCAGAGGGGTGGAGACTTCTCTGATTACACAGTGAACTGGCAGCAAAACTCAGGCGACCCACACCCAAAACTCTCCCTTCGATGCCACCCCTTACCTTTATTGAAGGTACCAGAAGAAGAGGGGTGGAGTTCTGGAGTTGGACATGTTATAAGGAGGAACAAAGGCTTAGATTGCCTGTTTAACCTACACGAGGTAGGTCCTATGCCCCTTGTTGTTCTGATAAAGAGCCTTGGGTTTGGACGGCTGAAGTGACCTCAGACTTCTGTTAGACAAATGATCTGCTCAAGATCATAGACCTAGAAGGTGCCTTCCCAGCCCCTATCACTGCCTTTCCAGGAAGAGAAAGCCCTCCCTCAGTGGTTCCAGCTCTGCCCTCTAGGACTGCACTCCACACGTGACGATCACCCATCAGATATTTAGGGAGAGCTCTCTGAGTCCCCTAAGTTTTTCTATTCTAGGTAAAACATTTCCAGTCCCTTCCACTGTTGGCCATAGGTTAGGGTTTTGAGACTCTTTCTTACAGGTCAGTTTCAGAGGACACTCTAGTTTGTTGCTCTCTTCTTGGAATGCAGCTCCTTGCTGAACGCAAAGCCCCTGGTGGTATGGGAGATGACTTGGATGTCTACAGGGACAAACATTTTACAGTTGGTAATTCGGCTTCTACACACACTGGTCTCGTCTGGAGTTTGTTTTTTTTTTTTATGAGGAATTGAGTTGGCCTGAAGGTTATCAAGAGCACAGGTGGTCTGCGGTTATGGCGAACACTATGGAGGGGGTCTGTGACAACAGAGGTTTAGGGACACTGCTCTGGACCACAGCCCATCAGCTTTGTGACAGCATTTAAAAGTCTAAGCTGAATTGAACACTTTTGTTTTTCTTTTCACTTTTCCTCTCTTTCTCTTCCATAAGCCTTGCTACTAAGCCATCTCTCTTCATTCTTTCCTTATGGGATGGGTTTTCTGAAGCTCAAAATCTTAGATTATGTTTTGCCATTTTTTTCCCTCATTTTTCCAGAGTGATGCGATCTTATGTTTTCAAATCTTGATTCTGTATCACAAGTATTAGATTCCAGCTCATGTCATCCCCAGATATGATCAGATGCTTTGCTCCGTCTTCTTACATATAAGTCATTAACAGAACTGCAGAGCCGGGCAGGGCGTAGCACAGAGCCTGGCGACACTCTACAATTCTTTGCCAAGAACTCACCATCTACAGCTGTTGAAATGTCCACTGACAAATCCACCGACATGCCTCTCATGCTCCTGTTCTCGACCAGGTTCACGGTCTCTGTGAACCTGGATTTGCACCAAGACTTTTCATCAAGGTATCTGGTCAGTCATTCTCAGTATCCACCTTTTCCTTGTTTGAAGGAGACAGCATTTTCCCAGATATATATTTCATTTTCTGGCCCCTCTCCCAGGCTTCACACCTCCCGGAGAGTTGTAGAGTGCAATTCTGCATTGACTCCTGCAAGTTCTCACGGTACACTGGGCTGTAATTTATCTGGGATTGGGGATCAAATATTATTCATCCTGGCTCTCTTCTCTGACTACTGCCTTAACCTCATTGGGGTCAATTGTCTCTTAACCATATTATGTTCAGCCCCCCTCCAGGATGAAGATCATTAGTATCGTTTAAATTGGTGTGACCTCAGAATCAGGTGATTCTCTCCTTCCCCCAATCTGCTTTAACACTCATCATGGAGCACCCACTGGAGGTTATCCAGGAAACAAAGAGGCAAAGATAAATGACACAATGTCCTTGCCCTCAGGAGCTGCTGGCCCTG
>NW_011902072.1:0-2394 GCF_000151845.1 Pteropus vampyrus | reverse complement strand
AAAAGGAAGAACAAATGAAGCCTAAAGTCAGCAGAAGGAAAGAAATAATCACAATTAGAGCAGAAATAAATGAAATTGAAACCAGAAAACGATAGAAAAAAATAAATGCAACAAAGAGCTGGTTCTTTGATAAAATTAATAAAATTGACAAACTCCTGGCTAAACTCACTAAAGAAAAGAGAAAGGACACAAATAAACAAAATCAGGGACGAAAGAGGGGAAATTATGACTAGCATCGCAGAAATACAAAGGATCATACAAGAATACTATGAAAAAGTATATAACACCAAATTTAATAACCTAGAAGAAATGGACCAGTACTTGGAAAAATACAACCTTCTTAGACGAATCAAGAACTGGAAAATCTAAATAGACCGATCAGCAGTATGGAAATTGAAACAATCATCAAAAACCTACCAAAAAGTAAAAGTCCAAGACCAGATGGCTTCACGAGTGAATTCTACCAAACTTCAAAGAAGATTTAATACCTGTTCTCCTTAGACTCTTCCAAAAAATTGAAGAGGAGGCAATACTTCCCAACTCATTTTATGAAGCCAATATCACCTTGATACCAAAACCTGGTAACAATAACACAACAAAAGAAAACTACAGACCAATATCTCTCATGAACACAGATGCAAAAATCCTAAATAAGATATTAGTGAACCGAATACAGCAACATATTAAAAAGATTATACACCACAATCAAGTGGGCTTCATCCCAGAGGCACAGGGATGGTTCAACATACACAAATCGATTAATGTGATACACCACATAAACAAATTAAAAAATAAGAATCATATGATCATATCAATAGATGCAGAAAAAGCCTTCAACAAGATACAGCATCCATTTATGATCAAAACACTTCACAAAATCAGTATAGAAGGAAAGTACCTTAACATAATAAAGGCCATCTATGACAAACCCTCAGCCAACATTATACTTAATGGTGAAAAACTAAAAACCTTCCCTCTAAGATCAGGAACAAGGCAAGGCTGTCCACTATTGCCACTGTTATACATTATAACATTGGAGGTCCTAGCAAGTGCAATCAGACAAGAGAAAAATATAAAAGGCATCCAAATAGGAAATGAAGAAGTCAAACTCACTATTTGCGGAGAACATGATTCTCTATAGAGAAAACCTTAAAGACTCCACAAGAACACTACTAGAAACACTAAGCAAATACAGTAAAGTCTCTGGATACAAAATCAACGTTCAAAAATCCATAGTGTTCCTGTGTTCTAATAATAAAGCATCAGAAAAAGAAGTGGAAAAAATAATTCCTTTTGCAATTGCAACAAAAAGAATAAAATACCTAAGAATAAATCTAACAAAACGTGAAGGACCTAAATAATGAAAACTATAGACCCTATTAAAAGAAATCGAAGAAATGGAAAAATATTTCGTGTTCTTGGATTGGAAGAATCACCATATTACCTAAAGCATTATACAGATTTAATGCAATCCCCAT
This sequence comes from Pteropus vampyrus, assembly GCF_000151845.1. Classification (NCBI taxonomy): domain Eukaryota; kingdom Metazoa; phylum Chordata; class Mammalia; order Chiroptera; family Pteropodidae; genus Pteropus; species Pteropus vampyrus. The sequence continues at coordinate 916 of NW_011902072.1, read as the reverse complement.
CAAAATCCCATCGGCATTTTTTAAAGAAATAGAACAAGAAATCATCAGATTTGTGTGGAAGCACAAAAGACCCCAAATTGTCAAAGCCATCCTGAGAAAAAGAACAAGGCTGGAGGCATCACTCTGCCCGACTTCAAATTATACTACAAAGCAACAGTAATCAAAATGGCATGGTATTGGCAGAAAAATAGAGATACAGACAAGTGGAACAGAATCGAGAGTCCAGAAATAAACCCATATTTATATGAGCAAATAATTTTTGACAAAAATGCCAGAAATATACAGTGGAGAAAGGAAAGCCTCTCTAATAAGTGGTGCTGGGAAAACTAGAAAGCCACTTGCAAAAGAATGAAACTAGACTATTGTCTATCACCACACACCCAAATTCACTCAAAATGGATTAAGGACCTGAACATAAGACCTAAAGCAATAAAATGCGTAGAAGAAAACATAGGAACTAAACTCAAGGACCTCGGGCTTAAAGAGGATTTTATGAATTTAACCTCAAAGGCAAGAGAAGTAAGAGCAAAAGTAAATAAATGGGACTACATCAAACTAAAAAGCTGCTCAGCAAAAGAAGCCGTCCACAAGGTAAAGAGACAACCATCCGAATGGGAAAACATATTTGCAAGCAACATCTCTGATAAGGGCCTAATATCCAAAATATAGAAAAAACTCACATGACTCAATAACAACAAAAAAACAATCCAATCAAAAAATGAGCAGAAGACCTGAACAGACACTTCTCCTTAGAGGACATATAAATAGGCAACAAATATTTGAAAAGATGCTCAACATTGCTAGCTATTAGGGAAATACAAATCAAAACCACAATGAGATACCATCTCATACCTGTTAGAAGAGCTATAATCAACAGGACAAGTAATAATAAATGTTGGAGAGGATGTGGAGAAAT
>NW_011902071.1:1217-3143 GCF_000151845.1 Pteropus vampyrus | reverse complement strand
GGAAGGGAACAGAGATGTAGTCTAAGGAGAGGCCCTGGGTGACGGGAGCCATGGCCTCGACTACTAGCACGCAGCCACCGTCAAACCACAGTGCGCACAGCGAGAGGAGGAAGGAGCACTCCATGCTCACTCTCCTCCTGCCCTCCGTCTCCTGCTGGTGGTCCCCGACCGGAAGTCAGAGGGTAAGGGAGTAGGGTGACGCGGTCCTAAGAGGCTCCGAGGAGGACAAAGACGGGTGAGAGTGGATCCAGCGGGGCAAACGGAACACCCAGCACGGTGCACACAAAGACACGTGGTCGTCTTTCCCAGCGAGGCAACCCATCCCACCACCCTGGGATGTCAGCAGCTCTAGGTCTTTGTTATTGTTTTCCTGCTATTTTATGTAACTGTTGTTTTCCAGCTGTTTATGCACATAATAGGAGACTTGAGTGCTAATGTTCTCTGGGAAATGGACCCAATTCAAAAGACTCCAAGCTCTGTGAAAGGGAGTTCAGGGGAAAGCACACTACGCTTCATGAGTGAGCCGACAAGGACCAGGAGAGGCTTGGAGACAATCCAAGTGTGCCCTGGTGTGCATCTAGAATATCTTCGCTTATGTCTGAGTTCCCCTAGATGCGTAAGGTTAAAAGCAGGCAGGCTTTCACTATTCAGAATGAAAGTAACCAACAATGTTGTGCTTTAGCAAAAGGGAGAACTCTATGTCTAGATAGCTCATGTGTCTTTGGAGGACTAAGAGGAGGAAACAAAGTTTTATTGTGCTTTAACTCAATATGCTAAGCACTTTCGCGACGATTATATCATTCTAGTTTCCCAAATGACCTTTTCAGGTAGGTATTAATGGTTCCCCCGTCCCTTTAGAGAAGAGGGAAATGAAACCCAGACATGGAAAATAACTTAGTCGGAGCTGGCATGTGATAGAACCAGAATGTGACCTCAGTCCTTCCTATTCCAAGTCCATTTCCTGTCCACGTGGTCCAGCAAAGCCCTAAATCATGGCTTCACGACTTGATAGACCTACTAAATGCTGCAAGGTTTTCTATTCCTGCAATCTGATTAATTTCACTAAGGGGGCTATGCTTAATATAGCCCACTACTACCCTGCAACACCAAGACACTCTCTGCTAAGATCAACAACACAGCTGGTCAATTAAAATGGAAGTAAGCTTACTTTCATAAGCAAGCATGGTGCATGTGCACTATGGCACTGAGTCAAGACAGAAAAAAAAATATCAATATGTAATGTGGATTCACAACCACTATCAACGATGGCCCTTACTCCAAACCCATTTTGTTCCATAGGATATAGTTAATAAGCCATGTATTGTATAAATGCTCCATCCATCCATCCACTCATCCATCCATCCATCCATCCGTTCTATTATTTTTTTTTAAATGACAGAGTGCATGGTCTAAAGTGCTTGAAGATAAGTGCTTTATGTAATATAGCCAACGGAAGTAACGGACAATGCTCCAAGGGGATTTAAAATCACAACACAGAATTTATTTTATTATTATTTTTTACCTTTTTATACAAATAGTACACTGATCTAAGTGTACAATGAAATGATTTTTTACGTATGTATACACCGTGCAAACACGACCTAGATCGAGAAACTTCCATCACCCTAGAGCATTTCCTCTCACAGCCCCTGCCAGACTGCCACACAGCCCCTTCCCCTCCAACCCCTGCCATTCTGGTGCCTCTCTCCATCTCTGCCTTCTCTTGACCTGCACCATCGCTTGACCATCATGAGATGATATAGAATGCACTCTTTTGTGTCTGGCTTCTTTTGCTCAGCACATAGTCAGTGGGATTTATTCATATTGTTACATATATCAGGAGTTCATTCTATTTTTTTGTGTGTGTTTTTTAGGAGTTCATTCTTAATACTGTGTGGAAACTATACCATTGCTGGTTTTAGTTTT
>NW_011902071.1:0-302 GCF_000151845.1 Pteropus vampyrus | reverse complement strand
CCATCTCTGCCTTCTCTTGACCTGCACCATCGCTTGACTATCATGAGATGATATAGAATGCACTCTTTTGTGTCTGGCTTCTTTTGCTCAGCACACAGTCAGTGGGATTTATTCATATTGTTACATATATCAGGAGTTCATTCTATTTTTTTTGTGTGTTTTTTAGGAGTTCATTCTTAATGCTGTGTGGAAACTATACCATTGCTGGTTTTTTCCTCCTTCTCCTATTGGTGGACACCTAGGTTGTTTCCAGTGTGTAGCAATTTTGAGTAAAGCTGCTATGACATTCTTGTCCAAGTCTT
>NW_011902070.1:2051-3536 GCF_000151845.1 Pteropus vampyrus | reverse complement strand
GGTCAGCAGCCCACACTGGCGGCACCATCTGGTAAATTAGTTGTTTCCTGCCGAGCCTGGAAAGGGAAAATATTGTGACAGAAATCAAGGTCAGGGCTGCTGGAAGAAGCCCCGTTAGAATTGTTAATGTCAGAGGCACTTTTCCTTGGCCTTGGCTGGTGACATTAATCTTCGTGTTTTGTATTTAAAACAGTCTAATGTGTCTCCTGCCTGTCCCTTCAGAAAGAGTTTGAAGGAAAGTTGAGGTGAAGGTAGTCACACGGAGAGAATAAAATGTCTTTTGTTCTCAGACTGAGATTTCTTTTATAAAGACCGCAATACTTTAACCCTGAGCAATACTTTTTGAGTTTTCTAAGAACTTACCTTTTGTCTCATCTCATCCTCAGAGCAGTTGGTGAGGAGACGAGGGTGGGTTTTTAGACCTATTTTGCTGAAGAAGACACTGAAGCTTAATAAAGTTTTATGACCAACCAGAGGCAGAACCAGAACCTGTCTCCCAACTACTCAGCCCGTGTTCCTTTTCCTCTACCATGATGGCCACAACACAGGAGGGCAATTTTGTTGTGGTAGAAAAAGGAAGGGTTGGCAAGGAAGCCACCTGCCCCTACTGCATGTACCGCCCTGGGTTCATGCAGAGTTGCTGAGAGGTCAAAGAGATCCAGCTCAGTGTCCTAAGGACTAAGGTTATTATCCTAAGGAAAATATAAAGTGAGAGAGCTCTGCTTCTGAGCGCCAGCTAGGGTCTCTCTGTCTCTCCAAGACTCTGGCTTGGCCAGGGTTGTTCCCTGGAGACTTCATTCTAGTAGGTGATATGTCTCCAGGGCCCAAACTGTGCAATTAGAGCAGCCCTGGAATGCTGTGAGCTGTCACATAAAATATGGCAGAAGGAAAGGGTTTCTTCCCAAGGCTCTTTTACACCTGGCCCAAAATAAAACCAGTGGGCTGGTGATTGGCTGCCAAAATAGAGACTCTGTTTGTGTGTATGTGTGTGTGGGTGTGTGTGTGTGTGTGGGGGGTGCACATGTCCTCAGCTACTGAGACCTCTCTTGCTTTCCCTTCGATCCCATTGTAAGGCTGAGCTGAAATAATTTCTGTCCTTGGGGGGTACTTTTCTGGTTTGTTCAACAGCAAGCATCTATTGAATACCCATAGTGTACCAAGCTTGGTTTCTAAGTGTGTACCATTAGGCTGGGAATTTTCAGTTGCTTGGGAATGGTTTAAATCTCAACCTGAGCATCCCTCTAGCACATACTTCATCAACTGAGACCCTGCCTCTGTGCTCTTTGCCAGGGTTGTGGTTGTCACCAGAGGTGCCTCTTTCTGATGCTCATATCTGTTCCGCTGTGCAAGGGCTCATCTCTGAAACCCCAACTCCCAAAATCTGCCTGGCACAAGTAGGGCTCCACAGATGTCTGTCTGGAGAGTGGATGGAAGGGTGGAAAGTTAAATAAGTCCATGTACGATTAGATAGGAAACCTGACCCCT
>NW_011902070.1:0-392 GCF_000151845.1 Pteropus vampyrus | reverse complement strand
GGAAGCCTTCATTGGCCCCTTTGTTTATAGGGCCGTGGCTTGGCTTGGCCTCTGAGTGTTGCTTCCACAAATCACTCCCACCCCTGCTGCCATCCACACCTCCCCCTCGGTCTACCTCAGAGACACCTCGCTCTCTAACACCTCTCCTCCCTTTCTGCCCCCCTTTCTCCTAACCCACCTCCAATATCACCTCTTCGATGCCTTCCCCAGTCCAGCTCCCTGCCCTGCCTCGATCCCATGATCCGGCCCCTCTGGGTGCTTTGCATCTGTCCTCTGTTCCACCCCCCACCTCCACCCCCACAACCACCGTCATCGCCAGGTCTCCACGGGCTGGGCCTGTGCGTGTGTGTCATAGCCCACCCTCCTGTTCCATAAATGAATGGACTTCTGTG
>NW_011902069.1:4186-5282 GCF_000151845.1 Pteropus vampyrus | reverse complement strand
CACAGAGAGACAGAGAGAGAGAGAAAGAGAGAGAAAAGGAGAGAGAAGAGAGACACAGAGACAGAGAAACAGAGAAAGAGAGAGAGAGAGAGAGACAAAGACAGACTGACTCAAGGATAAACTGATTTCGTTGACTGTGCATTCAGGAAAACCTGCCTGGAAGAGGAGGCATGGGAACTAGAGTTGAAAGGAAAAAACCAGCTTTTTTCAGCGTGCATGTTTTGACGTAGATGGGAAACTCTCGGCTAAGAGAATCGCATATGCCGATCACACATGCGGTGTCTGTCACCTGTCGGATTATTTGGGATCTAGGATGAGCGAACGGAGCAGAAGCAGAAGCTGGCGGCCAGACGTGTGGGGTCCGTGGTCTGTTTCATAGGCGACGAGGCTGGGCGAGGGGCTTTGGGCAGTGGAGGGACATAGCTGTACCGTCTGAAAACTGTTCAAGAATCGCGTTCGGGGGAGGACCACACAGAGAACCACCGAACGAGAGGGTGACATCGCCCAGACGGGGCATCACGTCGATAGCCGTGCCGCGAGCGGATTCGGGGCAGGTGTGAGGAGAGAGAGGTAAGAGCTTCATTGTCATCCGAGGCATGTCCTGGAAGGGAGGTCGCAGTCAGTCCTGGCACTTGGGGCGACGTTTTTCTTGCCTTTTCTATGCCACGAGCAAACGTACGGACCACGTTCATATTTCTCCGCAAACGTCCTCGAGAGCTGCTTCCCCGGTCCGGGGTGTCAGCCTCAGTCACGCACTGCGCGTACCGTTTATTGATTCGTTTCTTGATTTACTTATTTTCTTTCCGTCCCCGCCTCCCCCGCCCCGCTTCGTCAGCCGTCCGCTTGCTCCCTGTACCGACGGGTCTGCCTCTGTGTCGTCTCGTTGATTCATTTGTTTAGTTTTCTTGTTGGTTTTTTGTTTTTGGAGTTTTCTTTCGTGTTTTTTGTTTGTTTGTTTTCGTTTTAGATTCCACACATGCGTGCGATCGTGCAGTCCCTGTCTTTCTTCCTGTGACCCATTCCACTTAGCGCGATGCCCCCCGTGTGTCGCAGACTGTAGGGTGCCATTCCTTTTTAACGGCCGAGTAGTATTCCA
>NW_011902069.1:0-646 GCF_000151845.1 Pteropus vampyrus | reverse complement strand
CCCCCCCCCATGTGAGATGTCACTGTCACGGTTTGGTTCTCAGCCTGCTGTAACCAGCATAGTCTCTCTGCTTTTGAATCTGTGACACGGGGCCCTATCAGTGTGCTCTGGGCGACACACGGTGAGGCTGTAAAAAGGTGAGTTTCCAGCTACTCGTTCTCGGCAGTTTTCTGCGAGACGTGGGATTCGGAGGAGACGTGATGAGTCATGGCGGCTGAAAAGGATGGACGCACGAAAGCCTCGTCAACTTTGCAGAATACGGTACCAGCGACCGAAGGCAAGAGGAATGCAGAACACAGCAAGCGCCTAAGGTGATTGGCGAGATCAGAACTTTAGTAAGATGTTTTTCAGACGGCGGCAATATGCCCATGAAATGCCAAGTGATAGTTAAAGCAACATTGCAGTACGAAGCAATGCTATATTTTTGGAACCTCGTGTTGTTTCCTTTGTCCTAAAAGTATAACGAATACCAAAATGCGCACGAATGTTAACTCAGATCTACGAATTGCAGTTAATTTTGGTGTTGTTTTTTGAAAATTACAGGGAATTCCCCCCCCCGCCACATGTGAGTGAGTCAGATTCAGCAACATACGCATGGCTGAATGTGTTTCTTAAACCTGCCTTTGAATCGTATCTGGGTCTTCAC
>NW_011902068.1:3504-4912 GCF_000151845.1 Pteropus vampyrus | reverse complement strand
AAAAAAAAAACAGAACGTGGAGAAATTAGAACCCTAGTGCACTACTGGTAGGAATTATCATTATAATAGCCAAGCGGCCCAAATATCCATCAACAGATGAATGGATAAACGAGCTGTGGTATGTCTATACAATGGAATATTACTCAGCTTTTAAAAAGAAGGAAATCCTGTCACATGCTCCAACATGGATGAATCTTAAGGATATTATGCTGCTAAACGAAGTAAGCCAGTCACAAAAGGACAAATACTGCATGATTCCACTTATATGAGGTATCTAAAGTAGTCAAATCCACAGAGAGGAGAATGGCGGTTTCCAGGGGCTGGCAGGAAGGAAAATGGGAGTTGTTCCGTGGGTACAGAGTTTGTTTTCCAGTGTGAAACACCTCCAGAGATCGGTTGCACAACAATGTGAATGTATTTAAGACCACTTAACTGTATACTTGAAAATGCTGAAGGGAGTAAATTTTATGTATTTTTTAATAATTCAAATTTTAATATGTTAAAACACATCATCGAAAAGCAATGAATAGAGCTAGATGCTAATTTAAAGTTAGGAAATACCACAAGAGACATAGAAAGCAGCATGAGAGGGCTGAGAAGGACGTAAAATCCCAGCAAACCCCATTTCCTGCTTCCTGGGGCCCAAAATTCCCTGTCCTCCCTCAGCATCCTCCCCACAGGGTCCTCACGCAGGAATCTGTAACCCTGCCTTGCTCCAAAAGTCCCCTAGGCCAAACATCTTCCTCAAGAACAAGCTGGTCACAGCCAAAGCCCCTGCTACCTCGGCATTTTGAAGGCTCAAGTCAAAGACAAATAAACACGTCTGTCCCAAAAGGAAGCCATTTCTTTCTTGTTGCCTCAAGGGGCAGAGAGCAATAAAGGTTTATGGTTGCAATTAATCAAGCCTATAGAGGCCAGCGCTGGTTAATGCAACATGAAAAGGAAACCCCAGACAAAAGCTGCCTGGCTCTCACCTATTAATTTCTGTCCCCTGCCTGATAAGAAATACCCTGCAGGCAACTTCACAGATCCCTAGTTAAGGAAAGAGCCTTGGCTTGACTTGGTTAACTTGCTCTGGGAGTTGCCGGCTTTGCACTTTTTTGGAGCTGGGGCAGGGGAGCAAGGTGTAGGGAAGCCACCCTTCTGCCAGCCTTTTCCTACCATCTCAACTAACCACCAGTTAGAACAGCATGAGGGGAGACGTGTGTGTTATGCCGGCTCGTGCACTGTTTGCTTACATATATATAGAAGCGAGTGTTTATTCACTGTGACTGCCGATTCTGATGATAACATTTTAAACATTTATAGAAAAATCTGGAGTGGCTCGTCTACGCTACAAAACTCTTTTTAGTTGTCTCCAGAACAAGTTTGGTGAGCCAGGAACGCCCAAATGGCTACAATTCATCCT
>NW_011902068.1:0-2063 GCF_000151845.1 Pteropus vampyrus | reverse complement strand
CTGAGAAAGAACGGGAATTAAAAAAAAGAGAAAACAGTATAGCATGCCTGGAAGTGTAAAGAATAGGAACATTCCCAAGAGGGCTCAAATATGGCCCTTTCTATGCTGCTTGGTCCAGCAATGGGACCCTGCTCTCACTGGGAAGCTGTCATATGTTCCCGAAGGAACCTGCGGCCACTCTGAGATGAGGAAGATGCACAGGTCAGGAGCTGGCACCAAAAACAGGAGACAGAGTCCTCAGGATCCCCACTTCTCCATGGACAAGTCTTCCTTTCAAACCACTGTCAAGCCTTCCCTGCAATCTCTCTCTCTCCGCTTTGGGCAGTCACAAGACCTTAGAGAAGATAAATTCAATTGTAAAAATTAAATAACAGATGGAAGCACAAAACCCCAGTTTGCATGAGCCCAGACTCAGCAATACCAGGAGCCCAACTCACAGAGGCTCCTCACCAATGAGAAAAGCCTTTCCCTGGGGACGTCTGGAAGGGCTGAAACAGTATGCAACTGTAACAGAGCTGAAGCATGAGATTTTATGTATCAGTAACACTGAAGTCAAAATATTTGTACATGCAACTAACGAGTCTGCATGTTAATCTTCCCAAATCGAAAACTCAGTAAAATTAGATGTCCAGGTAGATGCAAGCAATCGGGTCAGATGCTACAGCCTGAATTTCTCTGGGTCCTCTTTCAGAAGGTAACACAAAAGGTCAGTTTTTGGAGAAACTCAATAACCTGAAAATCTTCACGCAGAGGAAAGAATAATCCAGAATTACTGACAGATGGGCACAGAGCTTTCCATGCTCTCTCCAGAGCAAATAGAAAGGCTGAGCACGAAACAGGCACTCGACTGACCAGAAGGAGCAGCAGCCTGCCCACCTCAGCTAAAACCCTGATGCTCTCGGAGAGAACGCATTCTCCTGCTCCCCACACTAGGGTGCCTCTCCACTGTTTATTCCCCATCACCTAGGTGTCCTTTCACACTCTGCTTGGGTGCCTCCCATGTGCTACTTCCTCCTTTTAAAAGATCCAGCTCAAACCTCACCTCCCACATAAAGCTTTCCCCGACTGTGCCAACGAGCTCGCCCTCTCCTGCCTTGAAACTCATCAGCTCTAAGTGTCCGAACCCTCCCACTGACCCCGCGACAATTTCTTCCGGTGCACCTTGTATCACAAATACAACTCTTTAGCCCGTTCCGGGGGCCTTTGTGACGCCAGAAATCGAGCTTCTTTCTTCTCCTGTTACCTCCCCAGCATGCGACATGGTTCAATTTGAAACCCAATGATGAACCAGAGCAGCGGAGATGTCGCGAGGACAGCCCATCTTGGCACGGGGAGTGGCCACCTCTAGAGAGGCATCTCCTTAACCACGGCCTCAACGTAAGGCGAGTACCAGCTCATCATCGGCCCACCAGGCAGTTGCTTCCACGAGGGCATCACTGCACTTCTCACAACTGCACTTCTATGGGTCCGAATTTCTATTTTAAGGCAGAAGCCATGGCTCCTATGATATAAAGATCCAGGAGGACTTTAATCTATTATTAGCTTAAAGAGGGCAGGACATCAATCATAAAGGAAGCGCGAGGGAGGCTGCAGTCCAGTACACGTAACTTCTAACAATTCTATAAGGGTCTGGAAAGAACCTCAGAGGGACTGTGGCTCAAAACTTCATTTCAAGCCATGGAAACTAAAGCCCAGAAAGGACCTGTGATCTGCAGTCATTCGACGAGCTGGTGACAGTAGCGAGTCAAAATACCGGTCTCCTGACAACTCGTCAGGTAGACTTTTCACTATGCCGTGCTGGCTCTCCCTGAAAAACATGTCGTTATGAGTAACAGTTTTCTCCATCAGGCTAGGATTCGGAGAGGAAGCGAAAACTCGAGAATGACCGCACACCACACAACAGCAGCGCTAGGCAAAATTATGGCAAAATTAAAATAATCACCTTGATTGGTGATATGGTGAACATGACCGAATGGTAGATTTAAATAAAACATAACAGATACAAAACCTGAATTTAAGTCCACAGTAACTTCCAGTCCGTTGCTGGGCAAGACATTTCCCTC
>NW_011902067.1:2147-4624 GCF_000151845.1 Pteropus vampyrus | reverse complement strand
TAGTCTTTCATTTCTCAAGTCTGTTACCCTTTCTCATTGCTCAAGATCTAAGCCTTTCTACTTGTCTGTTATCTTAATTCTTATCCACGTAACTGCTCTAGGCTCCTTTTCATTTGGTCTCACCTTACTGCCCAGTCCTTACTTATTCTGTGTCTTTGAGAGACCTTGATCCACAGTTAACAATTTCTGCTCTGTTTGTCAATTCCTCACTGAATATCACCATTCTGGAGGGTGACCCTGCCATGAAAAACCATTTTCCCCCTGCAGCCCTTTCATGTGGATTTCACTCTTTTATTGACATCTCATGGACTTAGCTTCTGGGAATTAGAGTTGGCATCCTTCTGACCTCCATTCTGGAATCTACACTATTTCTCCTACATGGAGTAAAAATCCTGCTCCTTAGAGGCTTATGCCAACCCTTATTCATCCACTTCATGAATTATCCATGGTCTTTCTGATCACTCTTGCTCACTTACTAATATTGTAATACCTGGGCATAGTCTTTTTCTCTTGGTTTCTCTTGGTTAGTTGACTTTGAACTTCACTTTGGCCACCCATCTAACATGATAGCTTCACCTCCACTCTACATTACAATTCTATTCCCATGGTCACATCCTAGAACTTGGCTTATTTTAAAACCGTTCTACCACTGGACTAATCTTTCACAAACTTGGTTGAGATGGACAAAAAAGGAGAAAGTGTGAGGAAAAGTTTAAGGATCATTTTTTATTTCTTTACTTTTACACAGAATACTTTCAAACACACATTTTAAAAGGGTCCAGTGGAGAATAAGTGGAAGAAAATGGTAAGTTTCACTTATTAGTGATGGAGAAAGACATTTAAGAAGGATAAGGAAAATACAAAAGAATAGGTAGAAGAATTAAACTTGAGTAGAGGAAGTACAACTTCTGCTTTGAAAGAGATAGAAATAAGGGCAAATGTTTATATTAGTGGCAAGTTTAGGGAATGCATGCTTAGTGGTTTCTCATTTTTGTATAAGGAACATGTAGATATTGAGAGTGAAAGAATGGGAGTGAGGATGAGGCAAAAGAACTAAAGAAAATTGTGATGCTTTGGGAGAGGATTATCAAACTGTGTTGCATGTTCAGTTGATGATCCAAACTATAAATATGTCAGAATAGATGATAAAAGAATGGTGACTTGATAGATGTTTGCAGCAGAAAACGAAGAAACTAAAAATCACTGATGATTGTGTAGTTGATGGACAAGTAGGTTGACATTTGTTCAGAAAGGAAATAAAACCATGCTAAAGGGCTAAGAGATTAAGAGTAAATTGGAAGAATCAAAGGACAAAAAGCTTCAGAAAGGTCAAAAAAGAAAAGTATAATGAAAACGGAAGAGCAAAACTGAAAGTATGCAAGATACGAAAAAGCAAAAACCTGAAATATCCCCTGCTATTTCTTTCTCAGATGAAAAAATATGAAGGGAGGCTTATATTAACTAGTATAATACTATCATTTCTGTGTAAAATGTTATCAGGGATTCACAAAACCAAAAGCAGATGAAAACAGGGCTTGGGGGTTATGTGAAAAAAGAGAAGAGATTAAAAAGTATAAATTGATAGTTACAAAATAGTCATGAGGCTGTAAGGTATAACATAAGGAATGTCATCAATAATATTGTAATAACTGTATGGTGTCAGATGGGTACTAGATTTATAGGAATAATCACTTCATAAGTTATATAAATGTCTAATCACTATGGTGTGCATCTGAAACTAATATAATGTTGTGAACTGTAATTGAAAAATAAAAATGTTTTTAAAAAGCAGGTAAACACATTTTAGTCAGACAATCCATTTGTATTTTGGAGACTCACTGCTTGTTCAACCTTGTCGCAGCCTAAGTGAAGTGAGATCTCTAATCCAGTAGTTCATTTAAAGAGAAAAAAAGGGGAGTTAGAAAAGACTCCTTCAGTGGAAGCAATGGAGAAAGCAAGTTCATACATAATTTATTTAACCACAAATTGCTTTGCTCCCAACTCTCATGGCAGACAGACAGATGGCAGTTATTCCTTTAAACAATACATAAAGATTACAGATTCACTCATCACTCTTATTTAAAAAAATAAATTATTATAAAAAATACAAGCTTCTATTTCATGTAATATTTCACTTAAAAATCAAACATAGACAAAATGAAGCCAACACACAGTAAGGCTAAGAATCAAAGCGTGAAAGACAACAGAAAAGTAAATGTAACAAAACTATTGTGATTTTTTTCAAGGAGTTGTTATTCTTCATTGAAAGTCAAATGAGAAGATAGACAATAATAGCAGTTTCAAACATTAAGAAAAAATGTATTTGTTCTGGGGGACTCAAGCACTCAGGGTGAATTCAATAGATCTTCTAAGAAGGGTTTCTTTGATAAAGCCTGAAAATTCAGCATTTGGAAATATTATATATCTGATAAGGTATTTCTTGCCATCATATTTTATCTCAAGAAATTGGTAAATAG
>NW_011902067.1:0-2097 GCF_000151845.1 Pteropus vampyrus | reverse complement strand
CATAAGTTATATAAATGTCTAATCACTATGGTGTGCATCTGAAACTAATATAATGTTGTGAACTGTAATTGAAAAATAAAAATGTTTTTAAAAAGCAGGTAAACACATTTTAGTCAGACAATCCATTTGTATTTTGGAGACTCACTGCTTGTTCAACCTTGTCGCAGCCTAAGTGAAGTGAGATCTCTAATCCAGTAGTTCATTTAAAGAGAAAAAAAGGGGAGTTAGAAAAGACTCCTTCAGTGGAAGCAATGGAGAAAGCAAGTTCATACATAATTTATTTAACCACAAATTGCTTTGCTCCCAACTCTCATGGCAGACAGACAGATGGCAGTTATTCCTTTAAACAATACATAAAGATTACAGATTCACTCATCACTCTTATTTAAAAAAATAAATTATTATAAAAAATACAAGCTTCTATTTCATGTAATATTTCACTTAAAAATCAAACATAGACAAAATGAAGCCAACACACAGTAAGGCTAAGAATCAAAGCGTGAAAGACAACAGAAAAGTAAATGTAACAAAACTATTGTGATTTTTTTCAAAGAATTTTTATTCTTCATTGAAAGTCAAATGAGAAGATAGACAATAATAGCACTTTCAAACATTAAGAAAAAATGTATTTGTTCTGGGGGACTCAGGCACTCAGGGTGAATTCAATAGATCTTCTAAGAAGGGTTTCTTTGATAAAGCCTGAAAATTCAGCATTTGGAAATATTATATATCTGATAAGGTATTTCTTGCCATCATATTTTATCTCAAGAAATTGGTAAATAGCAGTGTTTGCACTGCATTTTTTTCAGTACTTTATGAATTTCAAGCAGATAGATTTTAGCCATAGGGGAAAAGTCACTTGTATTACTACACTACACTTGACTATTCTTTTTCACTGGAGATTGTGACTCAAGTTCGACTTGTGTTCCAAAGAGAAATATACTTGCTGGTGTCAGTGAAGCCTCTGGTAGACTATAATCTGCAAAAAAATTCATTTGCAATGACAAAAATCCTTGGCTAAAGCTATCAAAGAAAATGAAATATGGTAGAAGTCAGTCTCTTTGGATCCACCTGGAGGCCAGTTGTTGGGGAGTGCATTTAATGACAGAGATCGAGTAGAGGGGTGATGTGTATTCTGTCCAGATTTATTGAAAGATAATCACAGGTGAGGGAGTCAGCAAATGCATTCCTTGACTTTGAATCAGGTAGAAGAGTGACAAGGTAAGCTTTTTTATATAGGGCGTCAAGTATGCAACCTTAGCACCAGCTTGCTGTCATAATTCAGGTGTAAACAAGCAAGCTATATCATCTTTCTGATCTCTGCTGGAGTGGCAGCTATGATCAGTCTCATCTAGAGATGAGTTAAGTAACCTCTTTCTCTGAGGGGGCAGGAAAGAAAGCAAGCAATCAAAACACTTGTGCATATTTGTTCATTCAACAAATATTTATTGATACCTAACATGAGCCAGGTACTGTTTTTGGAGCTTGGAATACATCAGTGTACAAAATATACAAAGCTTCTAGTGGAACTTATATTCTACCTGGGGAAGATAATCAATAAACGTTATAAATAAATTAGAAAATATGTTAGAAAGTGATTGCTGTAAGAAGAATCAGGAGGTCCAAGTCAGCGGAGAGAGGAGTTGCTTTTAATTAAATAGGGTGATTTGATTTGAAAAAAAAAACAAAAAAAAAATGACACGTAAACCAAATCTTGTCAGTGCTTGACAAAGTAAGAAATGATTAGACTAATTCTAAATTGGGAATTAAATTAGCAAGGGACAGAGAGATGAGGGAACGAAGTTTGCTGGGGAAAGAGCACATTTAGAGATGGGTCAGTGGATTCAAGTTTGGTAGAAAAGAAAGGGAAGACACACATAGAAAACAAAGGGTTCCAAGGGACTGGAAGATCAGGAAATTATATAGTAAAAGAAAACTGGAGAAATAAACCTAAAATGCTATGGTTTAAATGGTATTTTGATTAAAATTTTGAGATATAATCTTGGGAGCAAGTTGCTTTGAGGCCATCGGAGAAGATGGTTGGATTGTAGAAAGTCATCTAACCTTCTCTTCTATTCAGAACTCTGTTTCATCTGC
>NW_011902066.1:3247-5226 GCF_000151845.1 Pteropus vampyrus | reverse complement strand
CTTTTAAACTCCTCTTTGCTTTGGTGTCAGCAGCTTGAGGTTTAGAAGCAGCTTCATGTCAAACACCTAGAGAAAGTGGATATTTATTGCAGCCATAGAAGATCAGCAAGCCTCCTTTTTAAGTCTCCATTTTAAGTCTCCATTTCCTAGTAGGCATACTTATCCTTACTTTCTCTTAATGAACATTTAAGGAGAATGTGTTCTGTGCCAGGCATTCTCTATTTCTCTTATGAGACACTGATGACACAGAAAAGGAACCCATCATGGCATGACTCAGCAAGTCCTTGTAAACCTTGATATTGTCCCTTTCTGGCAAAGAGAGATTTTTTTTGCTTAACTCATTTCCTACCTGGTTAGGTCACCATGTCTTAACACCAGCTGCTGACGAGAACACATCCGAGGAGATTAATGACAGTATCTGTGAAATGTTGAGCCTCTTTAAGAGCCACCGGTTCTTTACGTACAGGTCTCACAACCTAACTTCAAGAGGGAGATGGTGTTGGCCGCTGCTGGCAATGAGAAGACAGGGGCTGAGAGAATGCTAGGGGCACTCAACTTGCAACTGCTCAATCTCTCATGTGAACTGAGATTTATTTTCACTCTCTTGTGCTCCATTGCCTCTCTGTGGGTGGACGTTCACACCGCTTTATGAGCAGAGGCATTTCAGGGCTAAATTCTGTGTTGTCAACAGGCGCTAGGAAAAACTGCCGTTGTGAGCATTTAACATCCTCATCTCCATGCCTTCCAAGGAACATTGGTCTCCAGAAAGGTTTAAGGTTTGCCGAAGTGGAATCAGGATGTAAATGAGAGAAGATAATATATAAATAGGCCTGTATAAGAAAGGTTTTATATATATATATGACCCTGAGGTATTGCAAGGGTAAGGGAGAGATGCAAATGCCTGAATGAGGACGAGACCCTTGGAGGTGGAAGAAGTCTTGAAAGTGGGCTTTCAGGAAGGTTAACAGCATCATCCCCTCCTTGGCAACCTCAAGAGATCTCCAGCAAAGCCTTAGGTTACTTTTCAAGGATTTTTAGAGTTGGGTTTGAGTTTTTTGTCAGGTGATGGATTTCCCTGGGCTGCCTATATTATTGTGAGTCCCTTCCTAGCCACACATTTGCAACAGTCCTCGGTTGTTGACGTGGTCTTTGATTGCACTAGAGCAGAGATTCTCAACCATGAGCATGCATCAGTGTGACCTAGAAGACTGGTTAAAACACGGAGAGCTGCGCTCATGCTTCCAAGTGTCTGGGGAGGTGCTTAAGAATCAGCACTTCTTGGAAGTTCCCAGGGGATGCTGATGCTGGCCTGGGGACCACACTTGGAGAACCACCACATTGGAGAAAGCTGGTTTTCTGTGTACCTCTTATTTGTGCAAGTGTCCCTAACCATAGACTGTAAATGCTTTTCACCCAAGACCTTCTGCAAAGGGTCTCCCCTCTGTGACTTTGTTCACTCAGAGGATATAGAAATTGGCCTCAGTCATTTCTCCCTTTCTCTGACCATCCAGGAAGAAAAGGAGTCTTCTTCCCATCCCATCCAGCTCACTCCCCTTCTCCATCCCTCACTGACTTACCAGGATGGCGTCACCAAGAGAATGGTCTTGGCAAGCTTCCTTCTCTGCTGGCTTTCAGAGGATCCTGAAGTCAGTGCTAAGCCCCCAGGAAGGATATGGGAGACCAACTGTGATGGCTGGGGAGAATCCTATGTCTCTGCAGGAGAATCATGTGCCCCCCCGTCCAGTCTGGGGCAGGTGAGCAGGGGTTCAGAGACACAGCAGGATATTTTCTGTTTGGGATCTCTTGGGGACTCTAATCCCCTGGCTTCTTGCTAAGAAGGAAGATGCTAATTATTGTGTTTCTACTCTTGCATTCTCCAGTGTATGTGCATTTTGGGATGATGGGATGTGGGAGGTGATGGAGAAATCACTGGGGAGTTACTCTCACTAGGACACTCTCCCAGTGTCCCCTCCCAGCTC
>NW_011902066.1:0-1042 GCF_000151845.1 Pteropus vampyrus | reverse complement strand
TACCCAAGAAGGAGTCAAATCTAGCTGGGGGAAAAGGGAAGAGAAAGGTGATTCTGACCAGTCGGTTGGACTGTGACCAGCTCAATAGTCAACAAGGGATTGATTCATTTGAGACAAAGTAGAAAGTTTGAGGTGGTGCTGCACCATAATTTGGGTCATTGCTGCTGATCAGCATGGTGGCCATGGGTAGAAGTGTCGTGTTGGGAAGAGGAGCACTAAGCAAGACTGTTCTCTGGCTCTCCCGCAGGTGGCAGGCACACCTCACTGTGCAGAGTTGGCCAATCACCATGTGCCTCTGAAGTTTTACCTTTGTGCTTCTGGGCTTCTAGAGGCTTGTGGCCCTTGGGGGAGATGCTAGGACATTTCAGCACCATGGACACAGGCCTTTAAGGCTTCGTTGCTGTAACTGGGCATCTCTAGTTTTCTCACCGACAGCAGTGGGCTGAAGAGGGAGAGCTCTGTCTTTACAGGCTAATCACCCCCATTCCTTACGTGTTGCAGGAATGTAAGCAAGTGATGTCACCTCTTAAGTTTCAGTTTCCTTATTTATGAAAAGGAGTTGGTAATTATTACTGTCTTCTCTTAGGATTGTTTCTGTGTACCCTTCAACTTCTCAAGTCTTGGGACTTTGTCCTGAATGAGTATCCAATACACTCTTAGCACACCTCACTCAGGATAGCCCAGCCCTGCAGTGAACCTGTTTGAGGGAGAAGACAGGCATATATATAATCAAAAAACTCCATTACAACGAGATAAGTGTTATAATTGAGTGAGAGCTCCAGGAGGAAGAGATTAGGTTTGGTCACTGCTGTATTCCCAGCTCCTGGAAGAATGTCAGTGCTCAGCTGATATTTGTGGGATGGAAGAATGGATAAACAAAGATCTCCAAGGTATTTTATTTATTATTAAATTTATTGGGGATGACATTGGTTAATAAAACTATATAAGTTTCAAGTGTACAATTCAGTAATACATCATATGTATATTGCATTGTGTATTCACTACCCAAAGTTAAATTTCCTTCTGTCACCAAATATTTGAC
>NW_011902065.1:6014-6679 GCF_000151845.1 Pteropus vampyrus | reverse complement strand
CAGGTCCACACACTAAGAAAAAACAGAAACATTAAACCCGTGAACACGTGTTGCTCGGGATCAGTCAGCCCTCTGCACGCTCGTTTTTCTGATGAACTCAATCGGGGGGACGCACCACACGTGACATGTTATCTCTGAACGTTTAGCGTCGACTCTGACACCGCTTCATTCAGTGTAATGAGATGGTGTGCCACGTCTACTCCTAAGTGCAATAGAAATGGTGTAGAATTTCTCGGCATCCGTATAGTCAGGGAACAGATAAAACTCTGAGTATAAACACTGTCCAGGCTGGTGGGTCATGAGGTGTGCAAGGGGGCAGCCGACGACGGTTCAAGCACAGACGCAGGACACTGGGCTGTGACAGCTGACTACTCTCGGTCCTGCTGCCCTGAAGGGAGTCTAGGGGACATTAGCCGTGAGCCAAGTGGGACCCTAAAAGAGAGAGGGAGGGAGGGAGGGTGGGAGGGGGAAGACTGGAAGGCTGCCCCCCGACACCGTCGTCTCCTATGGTTCTGCGTCAGGTCATCCAAACAGGTGAGAGGTGCTGTCTCATCTCCCTGATAGTTAGTGATGTTGAACAGTTTTTAATGTACTTGCTGGCCGTTTATAGGTCATCTTTGGAGAATGTCCGTCCAGGTCCTTTGCGTGCTTCTTAATCGGGCCCA
>NW_011902065.1:0-5359 GCF_000151845.1 Pteropus vampyrus | reverse complement strand
TGTTATCTCTGAACGTTTAGCGTCGACTCTGACAACGCTTCATTCAGTGTAATGAGATGGTGTGCCACGTCTACTCCTAAGTGCAATAGAAATGGTGTAGAATTTCTCGGCATCCGTACAGTCAGGGAACAGATAAAACTCTGAGTATAAACACTGTCCAGGCTGGTGGGTCATGAGGTGCACAAGGGGGCAGCCGACGACGGTTCAAGCACAGACGCAGGACACTGGGCTGTGACAGCTGAGTACTCTCGGTCCTGCTGCCCTGAAGGGAGTCTAGGGGACATTAGCCGTGAGCCAAGTGGGACCCTAAAAGAGAGAGGGAGGGAGGGTGGGAGGGGGAAGACTGGAAGGCTGACCCCCGACACCGTCGTCTCCTATGGTTCTGCGTCAGGTCATCCAAACAGGTGAGAGGTGCTGTCTCATCTCCCTGATAGTTAGTGATGCTGAACAGTTTTTAATGTACTTGCTGGCCGTTTATAGGTCATCTTTGGAGAATGTCCGTCCAGGTCCTTTGCGTGCTTCTTAATCGGGCCCATGCACCTGCCGTGTGGGAAGCACCTCCCGCCACCTCCCAGGACTGCGTGGAGCTGGGACTCTGGGCTGCCAGCCCCGCCTGTCCGGCAGAAGTCCCAGGTGTGTCACTCCAGCAGAGCACGTTAGCGCCTCCTGAGCAAGAGCCCTTTGCCTCCAGAGGCCCTGGGGTGCCCGCTGGGCACGGAGCAGAAGCACTACCTTCTCTACTCAAGTGCATTTCGTGCAGGACTCAGAGGCGGATCCTGGTTTTCCCTTTACCCGAGCATGAGAATCGCCCCTGGGTGGTTGTCTTTCCGCCCACACGCAGAAGCGGCGAGCACACGGCGACCCACCGCGCCTCGCCAGACGCAGCACCGCGCGCGATGGGGGCCCCTTTCCGGGGGTTGGGGGGGGTCTGGTTTAATATTTGCAAAGCGAGAGCATCTGAACCAGAACAGGGGCCACGTGTCACATGCGGTCTGGTTTTGCAGAGAGTCTGTCACTTTTTCCGCCACACATGTCCCAAGATTCTGTCATGTTGAGAGAAAGTCGGTCCCTTTGGAGCGCGTAGTCACCAGGTGCCTGGTCCAGGGACAGACCCAAGGCCAGTTCCCCCCGCACTGTCCCCATCATTCCTCACAAGGATCACGTCTGTCGCCTCGGGCCGCTCTGTCCCCGTCATTCCTCAGACGGCCCCTGCACAGGTAAAGAGTCTGTCAGTCAGGGGCGGGCTCCTCACCAGATTTTCCACTGAGCCTCACACACCGAACCCCCGAGTCCCTCGTCCCATCTCGGGGACTGACGCGAGGCTTCAAAACGGCGCTGCACGATTTTCTTTCGGTGATGACAGCCGGAGGTTTGACGCGGCGCCAGCGGCGGGCCTCGCTCCCCACCAGTGACGCGGGAAGGTCCCCCGTAGGGTTGGGCCCCCAAGTTCCCGCAGCCCCCCGCCCGCACGGCCCGGCCGGTCTGGTCAGCGAGCCAAGCAGCGGAGCTGGCAGCCTCGCCCCTGCAGCGACACCGCGGGGCCGGCCGGACGTTCGCTGCCACGTCCCCAGGAGCCCAGGCCGTTTCTCTCTCCAGTCGACTTTCTCCTCAGACCTGTGGGAACAGAAACTCCCGTTCGAATGCGACACTTGCTATCGGACAAATCCCGGGGAGGGCCGCTCCGTCCTCAGTATGGCGTGTGCTGTGACTGTCCAGTCTGCTGACGGTTGGACGGACACGCGGTCTTCGAAGTCGCAGTGAGCCCTGAGTTTGCACACAACGTCGGCGTCTGCTCTCGGCCACTCGAGTGGCCGCGTCCTGACTGGGGACAGCTTTGCTGGCGAGGTGGCTGGAGAGTTGTCGGCCGTGGCTGCACCGAAGGCGGCGAAACGCTCACGGGTGCCCGCTCCTCCCGTTTCTGGAAACAGCCGGGACGGGGCCTCACCGCGGTCCCCGGACTTCGGCGCTGCGTGGACCTCATGGCGCGAGCTCGCCGCTTTCTGTCAGGGCCTCGGCGGTTCTGCCGAGTGGCTTCGGCCTCAGTGTTTGAGATGAAAATCACGGCTGTTGCGTCCGGGCTGGTGTGTCAGTGCGCGTGGCTGTTCGTCTCCGTCGCAGGCTGTAGAGCTGCTATTGGACGAGGCTCTGGGGACTCGAAAAGCAGCTTCCAGTTTGCACACGCAGAACCAAGACCCAACACACAAGTCGCAGGGGCGTGATGGCCTTTCTGCAAAACGTCCCTCCAACAAGGTCGGTCACTGCTGCTCGGACACACAGCCGCACAGCGAATTAAGTTTGTGTTAGTCTGTGAGAACCTTGTGTATTTCCAAGAACGTCGCTTGCTTTCTCTCTCGTCCAGGGACGACCACAATGAATGACTCTGGGCACGGCTCTGGCTGTGGGTCGAGCAGGGGGTTCGTCCAGTTCAGCCCAGCTTGGCTTCCGGATTCTGTGGGGCGGGGTTTGAGTGACAAGTGTAGTGATTCCTCGGGAAACTGCTTGAATGTCGCAAAGCTCTCACAGGACGACCCCCAGCACTTTGCACATTCTGCCTGCCAACCCTTAGGAAAAGTCAAAGCAAATCGTCGTTGATCAGGAACAAGCAGCCGGGCTGCAGCTGCGAGGCTGGGGCCTGGTCGCACAGAGCCTAACGCATGTGGGGCGAAGCAAAGGGGCCCCCTTCCCTAGGAGCCACAGGACATGGGGCGGCTCCACGCACAGGGAGCCGGGGTCACCACGTCTCCGCTTCTGTCCCTTTGGAGGGCGTCCCTCTGTGCTGAGCTCGCCCTCCCGCAGGCCCCCTCCGCTGGCAGCAGAGGTCACTTGGCTAGGGCATGAACTTCCTGCTCATGGCCACGCAGTGGAACAGCTGCTGCCCGAGGACTCGGGGTGTCCCCCTGCGTCCCAGAGCCACCCATGAAGGAGCGGCCCAGAGGAAGGCAGGCAGGTGCCGTCCCTGCGTAGGGGCCAGTGGGCTTCGATTGAAAGGAAGTTTTGGGATGTCAAGTCGTGGGTTGCGTAGTTGGGTGGCAGGAAGGACGCCTTCCCCTGGGGTGCCGCCGTCCCTCGTGTGGGGGCCGTGTCCACTTTCCCCCTCCGTCGGCCCCAGAATGAGAAGGCCAGATCCTGCCCCAGAGGTGCTTGAAGGGGCACACTGTGGAGCAGACCCGCCGGAGTTTGTCGTCCTTGTCCTTTGAGATGGCACCGCTTTCTTTCTGATGCCACCTCAACGGTTTGGAATAACTACGCTAGAATTTGGACAAGATGTAGCTAATAGGATGTCAATCAAACATCAGTCACCTTCAAAAGAATTTTGTTCTTCGTTATTCTGGAATTTTGTCACGTCAAAGTAGAAGAAAAAGCCAGAGCTGTGTGCTCAGGCTGCCTCCCCGGGGCAGGAGCGGCAGGGCGGCGAGGGTCACGCTTCACCTCCAAGACACCAAGACAGGAGGTCGCCTTTCCCGAGAGGAGCCTGGCCTTAGAACAGTTTGCTTCACTCCTTCCGGCTCATCGCGACTCGCGCATGTTGACGTGGCGTGGGCACGGCAGTGGGGGCTGCAGGAGGAAGGGTGATGTCCGTTTGCGGCTGCTTTTGCTTTTAAATAGCATTCGGGATCTTTAAAACGGGAGTGAGGGGCCCAGGAGTTTGTAATTTGGAGTATTTGTAATTTTGTTTTCTTATTGGGGCCACCACGATCTCTGAAGGAGACTCACCCCCAGGTATCATTTCTTATTTCTCCTGTCGCTATGGTGTCAGGCTAGGGACGGACTAGGTGACTCATCTGTCCCCCTGCCCCTGGCACTCTGTTCGGAGCTGTTGGGTGTTCAGACAATGGTGGTCTTTGTTACGAAGCACGTGCCCACATGTACACTCATCCGCCTACACACACACACATACTCACCCACACATGCACTCACACTCACCCTCATGCATGGCATGTACACACACACACAGGCACAAATACTCACCCCACACATGCATGTACTCACCCCCACGTACATGCACTGCACACACACACATGCACAGATACACATGCACCCTGCGGGGCACACACTCAGGCACATGTCTGCGCATGCACATGTGGACACACGTGCACACACCAGGGCTAAAGCACGTGATTAGTGCCACTGAATCACGATGCCTTGAGCCCTGCGGCAGCGACATCACCGCTCACTGAGTGGGCCACGCTCCCAGGAGGACCCCAATCAGGTCCCTGCCGACCAGGGCCTTGGACCCGGCATAGACCATGTCGGTTGCCAAAGAGAAGAAATAAGTATCAAGCTCTGTTAGTGACAGGAAAACAAGGAACTGAGACTAAGTCGGACTAAGTCGCCAGGACACCAGTGCGACATGAAACCCGGTCCATTCGTGTCTGTAGCCGTGTGGGTCGCACGACTCGCATCCTCGTCCGGCCTCCCTGACTCCGAGCGTGTTCGCACTCAAGTACCGTTCCTGCTGTCGATAGGTGTAGACTTTGTCACATGTTTTCCTGATATTGACGCACACTCACTTCCTCTGTTTCTCTGGCAGGAACTGGAGTTTGAGGACGTGACAGCTGTCCTGCACTGTGTCCACTCCTTCTTGGCGGCCAAGGTGGCCTCGGTGGACCCCGCTTTCATAGGCAGTCAGAGCATCGCCAGGAAATACACATGCAGCAGCTAACAGCACTCCGTCGAGATATGAGAGTTATTTTCTTAAGAAATGGACCTTTTCTGCACAGTATTGCAACTTTGTATGGTTTTATAATGAGCCTACAGTTGTGATACCAATAAAATCCATCCCTTGTTTCCAGCCATGGTCGTACTTGTGACATCGGCCCCTCTGCACGCTGCGGGCACAGCTGCGGGTGAGGCCCAGCGTCCACGCACTGTACCCCACATCCCTGTCCCTCCAGGTCACGTGAGCCCCTCATCGTCCATGCCCAGATTGCCCCCAAGGTCTCTGTGGGAGGAAGGAGCTTCTCAAGGACAGTTGGTGGTGCCCCTTGTCTTCGAGGAGGCTGGGCAGAGGGCTTACTGGACAGATGAGTAGAAGAAATATGTGGGAAAGGAAATGGGCTTGAATTATTTAATCTTAATATCAAACACTTAAAAATTCTTATATAATTAAATAATGCATCACTTAAAAGTCGATATAACGATTTTCCTAGTTCGTGGGGTTTTGTCAGCACTTCAGGCTCTCGGTGTCTCACGTGGCTTATTTATTACCTCTAAGGCCCGCTGTCAGTCTCTGCACCCAAAGCAGCTTGGCAGGCCCTCTTAAATGTCCTCTTAGGGAGGCAGACTGTAGTCGGGAAAAGTCAAGGTCAGGGACTCAGCTTCAAGGCTGTCTGTACAGGAAGAGTGTGAAGCCCTCAGG
>NW_011902064.1:389-946 GCF_000151845.1 Pteropus vampyrus | reverse complement strand
CTATGACTAAAAAAATAATAAGAGGGAACCTTATGGTGATGGAAACGTTCTGGATCTTCATTGTGGTGGTAGTTACACAAATCTACATGCATAATAACTTTTTGTAGAGCAACACACACACACAAATGACTGCACATAAGACTGATGAAATCTGAATAAGCTCTGTGGATATACCAATGTCAATTTCCTGCTTTGATATTGTACTGTAGTTCTGCAAGATATTACCATTGGGGGAAAGAGAATGAGAGGTACATGACATGAGACCATCTTAAATTTTTATTGGCTACCTCCTGTTAATCTGTAACATTTTCAAAATAAAAATATGATTAATTAATTAATTAATTGATTGATTAAAAATAATAAATGCCTACCCGCCGGTTTGTGAACACAGAATAACATTCTTTCACTAGTACTGTTTTGATCATGTCTGGATCTGTGATAGCCAACACAGGCTGTCGACCATCATAGAACCTGTTTAGGGAAAACAGAGCCGATTAATTTTAAGAAGCCAGTTTCTGTAGTTGGGGTCACTCTGGAAGTCCAGACTATAATTCGCT
>NW_011902064.1:0-339 GCF_000151845.1 Pteropus vampyrus | reverse complement strand
AGAGAATGAAAGGTACATGACATGAGACCATCTTAAATTTTTATTGGCTACCTCCTGTTAATCTGTAACATTTTCAAAATAAAAATATGATAAATTAATTAATTAATTAATTGATTAAAAATAATAAATGCCTACCCGCCGGTTTGTGAACACAGAATAACATTCTTTCACTAGTACTGTTTTGATCATGTCCGGATCTGTGATAGCCAGCATAGGCTGTCGACCATCATAGAACCTGTTTAGGGAAAACAGAGCTGATTAATTTTAAGAAGCCAGTTTCTGTAGTTGGGGTCACTCTGGAAGTCCAGACTATAATTCGTTATTGTATAATTCATATTT
>NW_011902063.1:6503-7178 GCF_000151845.1 Pteropus vampyrus | reverse complement strand
TATATTGATTATAAGTTAATATAATTTATAATTAACATAAATTAAATTATTATTTTAACTTTGGAAATTTTTTTCTTTTGAAATTTGATAATTCTAGGGTATTAGAAAAAATTATCATTAGATATTCAAATATAATTTTTGAAAACTGCGGAAATATTTTATGTAAATATATTTTATTCATAAATAAATTTATACACAAATTTTAAATGTTTTTATAAACATATAAAAATATACACATATAAACTCATTTGAAAAATACTATGTGGACACAAAGTAAGTGTGTGTATGTGTATATATGTATTTATTCATTTGAAAATTAAAATATGGATATAAAACTATATATTTATATAGTTGCAAAGTAAATCATGGAAATAAAAAATTGATACCAAGTAAAGATAATTATTATAGACACCTATCCAACTGAAATAAGAATAATTAATTTTATGTCACCAAAACCATACTTCAGAGAAAATTAGTTCTAAGCATCGTTGGAGCATGAAAACTGTGAAGTAAGCTAGAATGGCAAACTGTATGCAACTCTAATTGTATGAGCACTATTAATTGAAATCTACAAGTAATATGAAATTATAGATACATTTAACAGTGAATGAGTAAGTCCAAGATGAAAAACTTGATATGTTTTGTTGGTTTGTTTATCTATTTCCACATAGGTGG
>NW_011902063.1:0-1833 GCF_000151845.1 Pteropus vampyrus | reverse complement strand
TAAAAAGCATTTTATGTTGGTGGCAGACTTTTGTTCTGCATCAGTAATACCAAAGAACCATAAAACAATTGGATCAACACAATTTAGGGGACAGGAACATACATATACATATATGTATGCTTATATACCTATTTCTATGTGTGTACATACAGATATGTTTAATCCTTTAACCTATATACATAAATCATGGCACAAAAAGAACATTGCCAGAAATGTAAGAGTTTCAAAATGCAATGTAATCTTAAAAAGTAAAACCTCTTACAGATGTACTCCAGATGACTAAGAAATTAATTACATAAAACAGTAATGATAAGTTGAAATAAACAAGCAAAGGCTTCTATATCCTAAAAGACGAAGTAGAAATAATTCTTTATTTTCCTGCTAACTACAATGAAAAAATGAACAACACTGGTGAGAAGAAGGCAGACTGGCAGGGGACCTTGGCATTCAGAGAATGACACAGCGGTGAGTTCTCTAGGTTTTCTTTTCTTTCTTTCTTTTTTTTTTCCCCCCATACCTTGTGGATTTGGTTTTGATCATTGATTTTCACTGCAAAAGTCAGTAACCTGTAAATACTAGTGAGCACAGACAAAAGAAACCCTAACAAAAGTCTGCTCCTCTCTAGTAACAGGACCAGAAAAGAGGCAGTCTAGCAAAATAGAAAACTTTCAGAAAAGAGCTACTTTACTCTATCCAAACATCACAGAAAAAAAGTATCTATGCTAATGCTCAAGAGATTACATTCTGCTTGCTTTCTCTAGGCACCATCAAATGCCTAGGGCGGAATTGAGATTTCTACCCTCTACTGGTTATAAAAAGTATCCAAACCCTCCTCTCAATGAGGATGGATCAAAGAAGTCTGAGTGGTGAACCAGGACCTTCATCCTTACAGAGTGAGTGGTGACTAGGCTGTCTTTCCTGTTGGTGTCAATGGAGACCATGTGGGAATTCAGCACTTCCTTTCCCACTTGAGAGTGACAGTACTCCTCCTTGCTCTTGACTGAGATGGTGTCAGAGTGAGCCTAGTACTAGTAGAGAGTCAGGACTTTATCATTAGTAGTAGTAGTAGTAGTAGTAGTAGTAGTAGTAGTAGTAGTAGAAGTCCATCCTCTACTCCAATGTCAAAGGAGGCTGAGTGGGGAATTTGAATCTCCACTTTAACTTAGCAGTAATGAGTAGTACTCCCCCTTCCCCTTCCAGAGCAAGTCAGAGAAGACCTTCTAAGACAAGATTTAAATGAGATCCAGAGTTTCATACATAGTCTCCAAAGGACCCAGAATTTAATTTAAAAATCTCTTGATATACCAAAACCCAGAAATATCTCAACTTGAATAAGGAAAAATAACCAATAGATGCTAACACCTGGATGATATCTATGTTAGAAATATCTACCTGACCAGAACTTTAAATCACCCATTACTATAATGACTCTATAAACATGCTTGCTATAATTTTTTAAAAACTATCAGCAAAACAATACAAGATATAAAAAAGAACCATGAAGAGAGAATAATAGAAATCATGCAATTTGAACAGAAAGGAAATAATCTGAAAAAAAAAAATAACACAAAAACAGAGCCTCAGGAATCTGTAGAATTATTATAAAAGATCTAACACTCATGTTATTAGAGTCTCTGGTGGAGAAGAAATGAGCAGAGTTGGAAAAGTATTCAAAGAAACAAAAAGGTTTTCAAAGAATAAAACTGATGAAAGACATAAGCTTGCAGATTCAAGAAACTGAGCAAATCCAAAACATGATAAACTCAAATAATATATGCCAAGACATATAATAGTAAACTTCTAAAAACTAAAGAAAATTAAAATTTTGAAAGC
>NW_011902062.1:7168-8927 GCF_000151845.1 Pteropus vampyrus | reverse complement strand
TTTCTACATTATAAATTCCCGCTTCACCCCCACCGCCCAGTGTTCTGGGCTCCATCTCCATTTGTCTTTGAGCCGGCCTGCTCGACGTCTCCCGCCAGCTCCTGCCTCGAGATCGACTCTCCTCCCTCTCACCAGGAGGGGCTGCAGCTGGGGCTTTCCTAATCCGAGGCTGTCCTCTCCTGTGCCGTTGCCATCCCACCTCCGGGAGCTGCCCCCTCTCCCTACAGGTGAAGGTTTGTCTCCTTCTGCGGGGTCTCCCAAGGCAGATTTGGGAGATGCCCTGTGAAGGAGAGATGTGTCCACAATTGGGATGGACAGGTGCCTGGGGAAGGGTAAAGAGCTCTCTGTCACTGGTGTGCACAGAGCATGGGTGACCACTCAGCAGGGAGCTTGAGAGTGTGGGCTTCAGAAGCTGTGAGATCAAGGCCGAGTCCTGGCCATGCTGCCTGCAAGGTGTCTGACCTTCAGCAATGACTCACACTCATCAAGCTTTGGTTTTTCCATCTGGAAAATCAAGAAAAATAATAGTCCCACTTCTCAGAGTTGTCGTGGGGACTAAATAACATAATGTGCACAAAGCACTGAGCACAGAGTGTGTATTATCATTACCAGGGTGGGAGAGGGGAGGCTGAGTTGCGATACCCTGAGCAATCTAAGATTCCAAATTGTTGTGGTTTTTGAAACCTAAGACTCTGAGATCCAACAATTCAATTATCATAAGATGATAAGATTCCCTAGGATTCTAAGTTTTCAAGATAATATGATTTTGTTATTCTTCTCATCCTTAGGAATCTAGGGCTCCTTAGGAATCTAAGGCTGTGTGATTTCAAGATTCGCATTCTAAACCCGTTCCTCCGCTAGCGAAGCTGGTCCCAGCCGTGGACTCTCTGCGGCGTAGGGAACATTTATCTCTGTCTCTCTTTCTATTTCAGATCTTCCATCTTCATTCCCCATTGGCCCCGGCTTCACTAGGGGCCCGTTTTCTAATTCCAGCCTTATCCACAGCACTCTTTGTTTTAAGCACACCAGGCCCCTGCAGCGTTGCTGAATTGTGCCCTGAACACACCCTCAGCACACTGTCTCCTGCACTTCATGCCCTCCCCACCAAACCCCATCTTTGCCTACCGAAATCTCCTCCTACTTTCAAGGCTAAAGTCAGAGGCAGACCTTCCATGAGGCTTTCTTCACCTCCCAGTTAAAACGAATGCTTTTGCCTCTGTTCCACTCAGATTTTGTTTAAATCACTATGACAGGAGTTATCAGAGTCTAACTCACTACTGTTTGGTAGAAACATCTGTCCTTTGTCCCAAGGCAGTCCCACCTCTGGTAAACTTCTAAGACCCCTCCATGCTTCTCTAAGGAAGGAAGCCACGTCAGAGGTGGGACGCAGATTGGGCCACACTCACTAGTGGACAGGGTCAGCTCATGGAAGGTGATGGTGCTAGACCAGCCCTCTCCCCTCCACCCCCACCCCGCCCCACTGCCTGCAGCCGGGAAGCCTGTCAGCTCTGCAGATCCAGCCACAGCGAAGCCAGGGTCCACCCCGTCCATGTACTAACAGTCTCAGATCTCTACCTGCTGCCAAACCCCCAGAGATGTGGTCCATTTTGAGAGGCTTTGATATTCTAAGCTCTGGACACACAGTGTGGAGCTGGACAAGCCTCTCTGCCTCCTGGACCATTCCATCTGGGGCTCCTGCAACCTCTGCTCTCTGAGTAGCCCATGGCCTCCTGTCCCTGGACGTGTTCAAAGCCTAACC
>NW_011902062.1:0-388 GCF_000151845.1 Pteropus vampyrus | reverse complement strand
GAGCCTCTCTTTCATGACATTGGCTTCCAACCATCCCTCTTGGGGACATGTCATGTTATAGGGCAGATGGGGGCATCCAGAGATAATCAGCCCCACCCCTTCTCCTGGTGGGGACAGTCTTTCTTTAACTCTCTCCTCCCTATTAATTATGCTTAGTTCAATCTCTGTTATCATCGCCATCATGATCATCATCATCTTCGCTACCAGGCAATTTAAACAATGAGTTGTTCTCATTCACACCCTCTCAGGATAGTTCATCCATACCCATGGCATCAGTTAGCACCTCCAATGCTGAGGATCCCTAACCTCCATCTCCGGGGCAGTGGATGGAGGGTTGCGGCTGGCTCTGTCACTTAGTCTGTCCAAGGCAGGAAAAGACATGGCCTTG
>NW_011902061.1:2121-4413 GCF_000151845.1 Pteropus vampyrus | reverse complement strand
GCGTCTTGTTCTTGTGGTTGTTACGTGCAATAAATGTCATTTTATGAAAAGGACTAGCCCTTGTACACCATCAAAATCTTTCCCGGAAACCTGGAGAATAAAATTCTGATATACTCTCATACTGTGACAGAAAAACAACAGTACAAGGCACATTACTGAAATAGCATGGTCCAGGGAAGATGGGGCTGACTTGTTTTGTTGTAGAAGCAGTTTCCACTGAATTTGCTGAAAAGGCAGGAGTAAGAGCTACTTGCTCATCTTTTGAATATATGCATTCTGCCTTGTCTCCATGATGGAAGGGCACACAAATAAAGGATGGCAAACACAAAAAGACTAATTAGCAATTTTGAGAATTAATTACATCTTAATTTTATTGTGCATTTGGAAGCTTGGAAAACATAGGAAAATCTAGGCCTTCTAGCTGTGGGAATTAAGTATTTAGAAAAATCATCTAAAGGCAAAAGAGAGGAGAAAAGAGCTTCAACAAATGAAAAGTTTCACAAAAGTGTCATTTTTCAATCTAAACTACCTCATGAATGCATGCTTACTGGTGTGCATGTGTGTGCATTCTCACGTGGTCACACAAACAATTTGAGGCCAAGCAATATGAATTTAAAAAATACAATAGAATATTACTCCACCATTAAAAAAATGAAATCCTACCATTCGCAGTGACATGGATGGACCTAGAGGTTATTATGCTGTGTGAAATTAGTCAGAAAGAGAAAGATAAATATCATGTGATTTCACTTATAAGCAGAATCTGAGAAACAAAAAGAACGAACTAATCAAAAACAGACTCGCAAATATAGAGGACAATCTGGTGACAGCCAGAGGGAACGGGGTTGAGGGGAGGGAAAAAAAGAGGTGAAGGATTAAAGAAGTAATAATTAGTGGTTGATAGATGGTCACAGGGATGGGGAGCACTGCATAGGGAATGCAGTTAGCATTAATGTAATGGCTAGATGGAGAGCCAGAGGGAGGATAGAGCAATGAGCGGGATCGTTTCATAAACTATATAAATGTCTAACCAATGTACTGTATACTTGAAACTAATAATAAAATAAAGTTAAAAAAAATACATGTCTCAGTTATCCGGATATTAAAATTAAAAGTAAAAATATTCTGACCACAATAACTTTTATAATTGTTTTAGTTTTCCACTGTAATCATGTGTAGACTTTTCAAAAAAATCCTTTGGTAGTCGTTGGAATGGAAAACAAAATAAGCCCATTTATTTATTTATGGATGGACTTAATACAAATGGTGCTATTAAAACTATCTTACAGCAATGTTTGCAGAGAAATGGGATTTAAATTCTAAAATAGGGGGAAAAATGTTTATTCAGAACTAAAAACAGTGATACTTTGAGAGTCAAGATGAAACAACCTTCCAAATAGCATAAGCCATACTTCAACTATCGACAAAATAATTTAAGATATTGGACTTCCAATTCCAAATGTAAAAACTTAAATATCTCTTTTAGTTCCTTTCCTTAGGCTGTGGAGTCGTTGTCTCAAGAACACAGATGAAGAGGAGAACTATTTGCATATTTAGCACTTATGTGATGCTATCGACTCAGTAACATCAATAAAACTGAGTATTTACAATCATTGCTTCAAAACATGGCTTAATGTGAGCTAAATAATAAAAATGTAAAAAGCTAGGATTTTTATAAAGCTGGGGTTTGAATATTTGACAAATTTCTGAATAATCTCAAGCAAGTAAAAATCAACAGAAAGAAACATTTGTCTTATAATTGTCATTGTAATGAAAACTTTCTATAACATATGTTATTGAGTTACAGTGCTCAGACAGGAACTGTAGTTTGGTCGTCACTCTCTGGTCAAATCATCATTGGAAACATCTCTCTCTCTAATAGCTGTTGAGTTGACTTAAGCTGAAAATATAAATTTGCAAAAGCTCCCACAGTTGGCACAATAGTGTCATTTATGATGACATCTGATTGCCACTGCTCTTCTTAGGTAACATACTTCCAAAGAGTTAAAGTGGCAAATAATACTACAACCTAGCTCGTGAGAGCCTAGCCTGGAGTTTCACTTTTAAAGGCAGAACTTTGCTCAAGATCAGTCTATGTTTTCAAATATATTTCAATTTACTAAAGACTTTTTTTTCTGCCTTTAAACTTATTCCTTCTCAACGATGTTCAAAAATAAAACTAGGCTCTGTAAACTATTTCCAAAAATAAATGAAATATGGGTGACTTTTTTTTAGTAATGATTATTACTCAATATCTTTAATCATTTTGGTCTGCAAAAGAGGGGAGGCGAG
>NW_011902061.1:0-831 GCF_000151845.1 Pteropus vampyrus | reverse complement strand
CTCTATAAGGAATCTATAAAATACTCTTAAATGATACAAAAGTAAACATAAACAAATAAAAAGGTAGACCATGTACTTAAGATAGGAGGAATCAACATCATAAATAAATCAGTTTTCCCTAAGATAATTTAGATATGTAATACAATACCACTGAAAAACCATTCGCTTTTTTTTCTAGAAGCAGACAAGTTAGCGATAAGGTTTACTTGAAAACACACACACACACAACAATATTGGAAAAAAGCAGGGTAGTAGCTAGTCCCATCAGTTATTAAAATATACTATAAAGTCTCACAACAATGTAGAATCCTGTTGCATGAAAAGACAGAGAGACTAATGGAACAGAATAAATTATTCAGAAATAAACTTAGTTTTATATATAAAAATTCATTATGAATACAATAAATGTGGCATCTTAAGTCTGAGGGGAAAGATGAACTTTTTAGTAAGTGGAATTACAATAACTGGATAGTCATATGGGGGAAAAAAGATAAAAATTAGATCCACTCCTTTCACCATAAATGAGAATAAATTTCAAAAGGATCAAAAAACATATTGTAAAAGATAAAACATACTAGTAGTAGAAGTCAACATGGTTAAATTCTTTTATAATCTGGGGCACAGGGGTGGGCATAGAATTTGACTAACTATTACTCCAGGTCCAGAAATAATACAAGAAACTATGGGTAAATCTGAATACATTAAATAAAAAGATTTTTTTTTTGCATGGCAAAAGACACAATGAGCAAATAAAAAAGACAAATGACAGACTGGGAAAAAAAATATTAACTAAAATGTTAACATCCCTAATATATAAAGAGCTCCTAAAAC
>NW_011902060.1:2688-3204 GCF_000151845.1 Pteropus vampyrus | reverse complement strand
AGAATCCCCCATTTTGGTTATAGTTATGGGAATTGCATCAATTGAATTAAGGGTAAAATTTTCAAAGTTTTAGGAAGGCAATTTAAGAGGAAAAACAGTCAGAACTCAGAAATAGACAAAAAGATGACTGTCTTTTCAAGGCTACAGCCGGCCTTGTCCAGCAGTCGCCCAAGAACTGTCTGATCCATTAGGAGCAAGCGGCTTTGGTGTGACGTGTTGTTTTTCTGTTGAGTGGGACAATTCACAAGCCGCGAGGGTCCCTGGTAGCACAGAAACGCCTGACAGCCGTGCCGGGGATTCCTGTCTGGGGTCAGGGAAAGGGAGGGGGCCCGGAAGCCCCAGAAAGGTTCGGAGCCCGAGGTCAGCACGACGGGATAACCTGCACCCCGAGTCCCTGGGCCCTCTCACTCCACGTCCGCCGAACCTGCCCTACCGTCCTGCTGGTCATCCATGGCGGAGGCTCGCTCTGTGTTTATGAGAGTTGTGTTTTTCGCTTTCAAAGAATGATACTTTGAC
>NW_011902060.1:0-1086 GCF_000151845.1 Pteropus vampyrus | reverse complement strand
TCCTTGTGTAAGGATTGAGACCGGGGTTCTCAGCCGTGGCCCTGCGGACGTTTGAGGCGGGACGATTCTGTGTGGAGAGGGACCGTCCCATGTGCTGCGGGATGTTTCGCCGTGCCTACGCTCGACCTACTAGATGCCAGGAGAGCTCCCCACCCTGAATGGAATGGCGTGTCCACCTGACCACCCATGGAATGACGCCATATCTGACGCTCATTCTTGCCACTGCTTGACAAGAGGAGCACACAGTAGGGCTGACAGACCAGCCTTGTGAGAGAGAGCCTTGCCATTGGGCCCATCCTCCGTCTCCACCCATGCCACGGCGACCCTCTTGCTCCTAAGTCACTGGAAAAACTCAAGGTGACTCAGGAAAGGGCCGAGTGGCCTTCCCAGGCTGGGCCTTCTTGTCCACTTGTTCGCCATGACACTTCTCAGAGGCCGGTGCCCTTTGGCGAGCATCCCTGAAAACAGATACTCTTCCACTCTGTGCCTGTGGTTGTGCCGCACACACCCTCGGCACCAGCTCTCCAATCTCATTGCAAGTCCTCGAGAGTCCGACCTCCGCCAACTCTCCATCAGGCAGGTAAGGTCTCCGTCCTTCCTCCAACAGTAGTAAAACATCACAGGAAACGCTCCGTTTCTGCCTCCGGGAGAAGCGTTCTTCACTACCTGAGTGTAGGACTAACCTGAGAGGAGGTGAGATACCCCGCAGGTGCACCTGGGGCTGTCACCAGCGCGCCATGCAGAGCCCTCTGCCAACAAGGCTTAACACGGTGACAACTGGGCACAGGTCCCTCCCACAAGGCCGTAGCTGTGGGCTGGGTAGAGAAGTGAGGCGCAGCATTGGTGGGGACCCTGAGGGGCGTGGGGTCCTCTCGTCTCAGCAGCCGCGTTAGCCTTCGACACCTGCTCACACCCAGTCTCACGGATGTCACTTCCATTTGGCCCGTGTGCTGCCAGGGAAATCAAACTTTATGACTCAATGAGTTAGTGCGTCATAGTCACAGGATGTCCCGTGGTTAGACATTCAATCTCTCCCAGGGCCCGGAGACAACCAAGAGCCGTTTCAGAAAAAAAGGTGTCTAGTTA
>NW_011902059.1:4236-4953 GCF_000151845.1 Pteropus vampyrus | reverse complement strand
CCCGTCACGGCGCATTGTCTGTAGGTTCTCACGAGCCCTCGTTGACTTTGGAGGGTCCCGTGGTCCTCGGCTTGGTCGCCCACACGGCCTGACTGGATCGAAACTGCTTTTCAAAAATTCCCCCCCTCAAAACTCGGCAGGAGCCGCCCCCCGGCTGGCTTCCGTTGGCAGCTTCAGGGCCTCAAATCCCCCTGATCGTTGTGTGGGCCGTGGACCTTCTGCCTGGCTGTTCGAAGAAATTCTTTCCTACTTGGCTGACTGGGAAGTGCTCCTCTCAGGAGCTGCGAACATGTATTTTGAAAAATACATGTTCGCAGCTCCTGAGTGATCCTCTCAGGAAGTGCTCCTCTCAGGAGTGCTCCTCTCACCAGCCGGCTCTCCCTGCATTTCCCATCATCTCTCCTTCTTGGTTTCAAAATACATGTTTTCCTTTGTTTTAGCGTTTCTGAGCAACTTTTTTTTTTTTTTTTTTTTTTTTTTTTTTTTTTTTTTTTTTTTTTTTTTGCGTGTGCATGGGGAGGAAATCCTTTTCCTAAGAAAGTTTCTCTAGAAATGGAAAGAGAACGTGTCCTATTTCTGTCTCTAGCACGTGATCGTGGCACGGTCAGGGAGAGGGGGCGGGGACGCGTGATTTCTCCATTGTTGCCTGGATGCTTCCAGAACCCCCTGCCAGGAAGGAAGCGGGCGCCCAGACCCCCGCGTGCAGGCCTGGCCACA
>NW_011902059.1:0-906 GCF_000151845.1 Pteropus vampyrus | reverse complement strand
TCATAAAGGAAGGTCCAGGAAGGGGTCTTAGCACGTCTGCAGATTCTGAACGGGCTTCAGCACAAGCCCTGTGCTCGGGGGGCATTTAAAACACTGAAGTTGCCAAAGAAAAAGCAGAAAAGTACAGGAATAAAAAACAAAAACCGCACGTTGCTTGCCATCGGAGGGCGTTGCCCTGGTCAACCCCAGCTGGGATCGTGTGTGTTTGGTGACGCCTTTTCTGTCACTTGAGCATGCAAATGCCTATGCATGACCGTGACTCTCAAGCCTCTGTGAGTGTGGGCGCGGGCGTGACAAGGTGTAGGCAGCCGGCGAAGTGGCCGACATGGTGTCTTCGGTGAATCGG
The DNA here is from genome assembly GCF_000151845.1 of Pteropus vampyrus. Lineage (NCBI taxonomy): Eukaryota > Metazoa > Chordata > Mammalia > Chiroptera > Pteropodidae > Pteropus > Pteropus vampyrus. Next base: position 560 of record NW_011902059.1, on the reverse strand, counting down.
CAAGACCGACTGTGCGTTGTCGGAGGAGAGGGACCATCTCCAGCCGTGCCCGGCCACGCGGCACGCGGGGTCCTGTGGCTCCCGTTCACGCTGTGACCTGGGCTCCTTCAGAGGGAGACCGTGCAACAGGTGACACAGGTCCCTTCCACCTCCGGGGCCCTCCGGTCCCGAGCTTGGGCGATTACATGTCAGAATGGCACGGGCCTTTCTGGTTCGAATGGAAGTTTCTGGAAGGCCTAGTTCCGGCGGACACGCCGCCCTCCCGGAGTCTGTTTTGGGACTAAGCACCTGGTGGGTCGGTTGCTGCTTTCATTTTCCTCGGCCGGGCACTTGGATGACGTCAGGATGACGAGAAGTGACCCTGTAGCTGGCGGCTGACGTGATCCGCCGGCCTGTCGGCTGACCCAGCAGTAATGAGGCACTGGCAAAGAGGTTGTCCCCCGCTGGTGTTTCTGCCCGGGGTTCCTACAATTCTGCAACATGGAGGCAGAGCCGGCTACCTGGCCCGGAGCGGTTCCATGCAGCGGCAGAGGGGACATCCTGACACGCACGGTCGGCCG
>NW_011902058.1:2281-4181 GCF_000151845.1 Pteropus vampyrus | reverse complement strand
GGAGGGAATGTATGACTGTCGCACACCCATGGCTGCCTCCGTGGAGATCTCTTTGCAAAGGCTCATGAATGAGCTGCCTCACTCATTTTAGCCGCTGCTCTATATTACCCTGTTTTCGTCTACCACAATTTATTGAACTAGATCCATTTCGATGGGCATTTAAGTTGTTTGGTAGATGACAATACGCTGCCGTGAGCATTCTCACACACACTTCTTTGCACCCCTGTCTCAGTACGTCTGTGTGATGCATTTCCTAAAGTGGAAGCGCCGAGTCGCAGAGCCTGTCTGTTCACGTTTTTACTCGATATTGAGAAAACGATCCCTCTTGCCCCATGCGAAGTGATGGTAAACTTTTTGTGACTTTGATAATCTGAATGGTGGAAAAAATCTCATCCTGGTTTTAATTTTTACTTATTTTATATGGGTGAGAGCAAGCATGTTTTCTTTTTAAATATTATGTATTTAAGACTCTCTTGTGTTTCCTTTTCTGTGAACTCTGATTATATCCTTCATCCATTCTCCTACAGCTTTAATGCTCTTTTTTTTTATTGATTTATAGGAAGATTTTCTATATTAAGGAAATTATTGCTTTGCCAAATGTGTATCAAACACTTTTCCCCGGTGTGTAATTTGGCTTTGCCTTCGCTGTGCGTGATATGTATTAGGTATTTAAATACACGACCATGACTTCTCAAGAACCCTGCAAGGAAAGCTTCGTCATTCTTGTGTGTGGCTGGGAAAATGGCAGCTAGTAAGTGGGGGCAGGAGAGGACTGAATACAGATCTCTGTGACCCGAAAGCCGACCTCTTCCTGCCACGTCACACAACCTTCTTAGACACTGTTCCCCTCATGGTGTCATGAAGCTGAGCAAATCCTCTAGTTCCATGTTACTTAGCTGGTGAGGACTGTGTGGTTGGCAGCCCTCACGGACTGAGTTGCAGAGTTCAACTTCTTTGGCTGGGCAGTAGCACACGTAAGTGCACAGCCTTGAAGCGTATTCACCAGGCCACTTCTCCACATGCGCTCTCAGTCCAGGCCTGGGCACGTGCTGTTCCTAGTGCTTGGCTCACTTTCCTCTCTCCAGGTCCTTGTACTCCTCCATCCAAATTCCCTTCCTCTGGAAGCCTTCCCTAACTGCGCTGCAAGAAGCAAATCTGTTCTTCTTTCACTGTGGCTCTAGCTATAAGATGTTCTATTGCCCAGGGTGGGGGCCTTTTTATCCTACCAGTCTCTAAGCTCCAGAGACTGAGACCATGTCATGAACATCACTGTGCCCCCATCACCTGAAGCAAAGACTTTCTGTATACCTTTGGGAAATGAATGGCTAGATGAATATGTCATATGATAAAGAGCGTGGGTCCTAGAGTTTTGGAATTTGAGTTGGAATCCTGTTCCCTCACTTACTAGGACAATGACCCTGGCCTAGGTTACTTAAATTCCCTAAACTTCACGTTCTTCATTGGCAAAATGATTTTTTAAAAAAAATATACTAACTGCTCATAGTCTGAGCGTGAGGACTATGTTAGCTAATCCTCATTAAAGATCTATGATTATCATGAGTGGAATGATTGTTTTATTAGCCTGAAACTCCTCATCAACGACAGCCAGATCGAATTTCTAATCAAAGCTTTGCCCTAAACTGGCTTTTATGACTCATTTCCTGAGCCTCTTCATAACATGGAGATGTTCAAATTTCTGGTGAAAATTCTCAGGTCTGTGAATGAACTGCAAAGTGACTTGACACATGCTCGGTCCGGTTTGGTCTTTTCTAAATGGCTGGAATGTATCATAGCCTGACTCGGTACCAGTTCACTATCTACTAATAATAGGAAATGAGTAGCATATATGTATATCTATATAATTAAAACCCGATGATATTTTTAAATAATAAAGTAAAAG
>NW_011902058.1:0-399 GCF_000151845.1 Pteropus vampyrus | reverse complement strand
TCCCTGTGAGATTTTTTCTCCTCTGTCTTTTTCTCCTCCATGGTTTTATTGGGTTCTTGTTTCAAGAGACTTTTAACCAGTCTTGTACGCATGACATAGCAAATCTAAAAAAAAAAAAAAAAGGGAGCCAGCTGTCAGTCGATAGGGACACCATAACTGGTCTTGGTTTGGGAAAATGTATGGTCTCATTCGGCATGTGGTTTTAGAGAGCCCTCGTCCAAGGCCTGTTGACTTTAGGGGACTTTTGGAAGCTGAAATAGGCTTTGTAGTTTCAATTTGTCTTGATTTTTATTTTGCAGTGTAATTAATAATAATAATAACAATACCAGCTAACAATTACCCAATGTCCCTTTGTGCAATTGTTATATCACTCAACACACACACACACACACACACACA
>NW_011902057.1:4197-6156 GCF_000151845.1 Pteropus vampyrus | reverse complement strand
GACAGAGGTGCTGTGGCTCCTCTGCCCACATCCCACTTCATCTGTTTGTTCATCGAACAAACATTTGTGAACCCATGTGTGTGCCAGGCAATGCTAAGCAAAGAAATTTAAAAATACATGACAGACAGGCCCTTCAAATATTTATATGCTCAGACCAGAATCTCAAACTCAAGTTCCTTTTAAGTCTAGGTAGATAGACAAATGATTGAAGCAAGCCAGATGTAAGCAGTAGGGAGTATTCAAATATGGGTGGTAAGGCAACCCAGAAATTAAAAATCATAGGAAGCTGTTACCACCCCTCAGGCTGAGAGCAAAGGGAGAAGGTGTTATTAGAGCTCCCGTGCCTGGGCCTGGGGGTGGGAGCTGGACCTGCAGAGGAGGAACACCAGCAGAAGTGGGACTACAAAGAAGATGCATAATGTCTTTTCCTCTCCTTCCGCCCCCGTCCTCCAACCTCCCTCAACTTCCTCTCATTGGCCAACCCTAACTAAAAGTCAATGAGTAAGGAAGTCCGAAAAGTGTAATGTGAAGGGACAGGCCCTGTGGCACAGAGGACAATTAGAGAAGGGCAGGGAATGGATCTGACAACACACAGGCAAGTGATTGAAATCTCTAGTCCCCTTGATTTGGGATTCTTGATTCTCAGGTTCCTACCCAGGTGCCCCTTCTCCTGCCATGTGATCAATCTTCCTACCTACGTCCCAACATCCTGCCTTGGCTGCCTGTGTTTGCTGCAGATATCATATCTTAATAACCTTCTGTCCCAACCATAAATCTCTCCTTTGTTTGACCTGCTTAACTCTGAGGAACTCGCATGGCTCTAAACCCTGGTTCTACCTTGTCATCTACTCTCAGAAGGCCCTCCTTCTCTGTAAGCTATGCCTACAAGTTTTTCAATCAAAATTTAAATTGCTGAACATGGAGATTGTTACAGCTTCATGTTAGTTCTCAGCATGCTGCCAGCAGGCATCTCTCATAGGCTGACAGTTCAATAATATTCATAGGTAACTAAACTAAAAATTAATGCTTCTTCTCCCTTGCTAGGACATAGTAGAAAGAAAGTGGCAAAATACAACCATTTGCATTTAATGAATAATTTATTTACTTTTGAAACTAGGTTAGAATCTGGACTATGATAAATTCACTAATTACACATTAAAATAAAGCTCATTCACTTCTTCAAAATTGTTCCAAACTGCTTAGTACAATTTCCAGCTGAACTTTAACCTTTGATCTTATGGTGAATAATACTGATGGATCCTCCCCATGAAAGAAATGTCACCTTAATTAATTTACATTAATAAAACACAGAACGAAGAAAGAGAATGTCGACATTATTTTTTTCAGTCAATTGAATCAGTAATTAAAAAGCTTATTAGCAAATATTATACTTATTTATTTATTTATTTATTTTTTAAGTTTATTGGGGTAACATTGGTTAATACAATTATGTAATTTTCAGATATACATTATAATTTGACATCTATATATTCTATTGTGTGATTACCACGCAGAGTCCAGTTTCCTTCAGCTACCATATATTTGACCCCCTTTACCCTGTCTACCGCTTCCCTCCTTCCCTACCCCCTACCCTCTGGTTACCGCTAGTCCATTGTCCATGTCCCTGAGTCTCTGTTTGTCCTGTTCATTTGCTGCTTTTAGGTTTATATCCCACATATAAGTGATATCATGTGATTTTAAACATTTTCTGTCTGGCTTATTTTGCTTAACATGATTATCTCAAGGTCCATCCAAGTTGTCACAAATGGCAGTATTTCATCTCTTTTTATGGCTGAGTAATATCCCATTGTATATATGTGCCAAAACTTCGTTAGCCAATCATCTATTGTAGGACACTTTGGTTGCTTCCATGTCCTGGCCACTGTGAATAGTGCTGTGTTAGCAAATATTTTAAAATTTTACATGAGACTTATATCATCCGATATCTTTTTATAAGAA
>NW_011902057.1:0-1862 GCF_000151845.1 Pteropus vampyrus | reverse complement strand
CAATCTTAGAGACTCCCATGTAGAGAGCTTAATAGTAATCTGTCTGGTATGAAGATAGCTCTAGAGAAATGGATGGATAGTCCTTTGCATTCTTTTCCATGACTATTGCTGGCTTTGAACAGGAGCTGGTATTAAACAACAAAGGTTCATCTTCCTGGGGTGATCTTGGAACATTGGTATTCTGAGGCACCTATTGAAGAAGACTCATATATTTGTAGACCAAACAAGTAGATAAAGAGACTGTATTCTACTGAGAAATCTTTATTTTTACCTGGATGAATCAGTCTCTGCAAAACAAGGTCCACAGGGGTGGTTGGTGAGCATGATTAACTTCTTTCTCTAGAAATAGCTTTGAATCTATCTGGAGGAACACTTGATTTGTCCCAGAAAATCATGTCATTGAATATAGCCTACATTATTTTAGGCAGTAAAACTATAGGATATTAAACTCTAGAAAATATTCTTGTAGTATATTTAATCTTGCACTCACCACATTACCAAACTTATCCATGTGTGTGTATATATATGTGTGTATATATATAGATAGATATTTAAGAGGTTACAAACATGGAATTTGAGATAATTTGGACAAGGACTGAGTAAACGGTCATCTAAAATGCTAAGACCTATTAAAAGTATTAAAAGTAGTAGGCATACTTTAAATATTGAGAGAATAAATTGTCAATTATCTTCAAAGTTTATATACCTATATTTCATACCAATAATTGACATTCTTTTTCTTGAACTCCTCTTGGAAGTAAAATATGCACAAATCAGAAATAAATGATTAATATGTAAATCATACATTTGCCTTATCTTTCCATTAAATAGGTTCTCAACAGACATTTGTCAGGCAATATTGAAGATTAAAGTATTTTCTTAAACTAATGAATAGCTGTAAATACTTTGAAGTATAAAATTGATATTTAAAAAAATACAATTCAGAGTTTTTACTTTTTCATGTATTTTTTTCTTAGATAATTAAAATTCCCCTTACCAGTACTTTAGTTCTACTCTAGAATGTTTATTGTCTAAATTATTGGAATAGCCTTCCAACATATCTCTCTGACTCCACTGCTCATCCCAATTTAATCCACTGCAATGTCACTCGCAGATTATTACTTGCAGAACTCTTCTTGTTTTACAGCTTTATTGAAAAATGATTGAAGTACAAAAAACTACACATGCTTAAACTGTGCAATTTGATGAGTTTTGGCATATGTGCACATCAGTGAAACCATCACAACGATCAAGATAATTGACATATTCATCACCCCCCCAAATTTTTCATAACCTTGCAGTCTCTCTTTCCTGCCTTCCCCAATCCTCACGTGCCCCACATATGCCCTCAGCTCCCAAGTAACCATTGATTTGCTTTCTTTCTCGTCACTAGAATAGTTGCATATTCTAGATTTTATAAAAATAGAGTCATACAGTATGTACTTTCTTTTGGTCTGGATTCTTTCACTCAGAATACTTATTCTGAGATTCATTCATGTTGTACTAACAGATGATTCCTTTTTTATGGCTGAATGGTATTCTGTTGTATGGCTATAGAACAATTTGCCTATCTAATTACCGGTTGCTGAAGCGTCCTATGATAGATGATTGGATAAAGAAGCTGTGGTACATGTATACAATGGAATATTACTCAGTCATAAGAAGAGATGAAATACTGCCATTTGTGACAACATGGATGGACCTCGAGATAATCATACTAAGAGAAGTATGCTAGACAGAAAGTTGAAAATCATGTTATCACTTATATGTGGGATATAAACCCCAACGCAACAAATGAACAGAACAAAACTAACAGATACTCATGGACATGGACAATAGACTAGTGGTTACCACAGAGTAGG
>NW_011902056.1:9911-10170 GCF_000151845.1 Pteropus vampyrus | reverse complement strand
GCCCAGGTGCAGCGGTGCAGGTGCTCATAGCCACAGCGCTGGTGGCGTAATGAGAAATCGTACCCGGAACTCTGGTACTAGACCCGAAGGACTTAGCTTGGATTTTGAGCAAGGCGGATCGCTGGGACTGTATCAGGTATCTACGCTGGTCTCCGGGAGGAGTAGTGGGAAGACGAGAGGCTTGGTAGGTCCTCCCTCGGGGCTCCCTGTGTCCTGGCAAAGCCAATGCCACCATTCGCCTGAAGATTAGCCCTGAAGT
>NW_011902056.1:0-2156 GCF_000151845.1 Pteropus vampyrus | reverse complement strand
GTAAGGAAGAGCCAGAAGGCGGGGGCAGCACAGACCAAGGAAAGTGACGCCAGCATCAACCCCAGATGCACAGACACACGGCGAGAAAGGCAGGACGCACCCAGACACGGCACGCTTCTCCCGGAAGAGCTTCCGGGGCGCACCTGGGGAAGGTAGCAGGATTCGGGGCTGGAAAAGCGGGCGGAGCCGGGAAAGAGAAGCAGCTAAACCCGAGGAAGCCGGCCCGAGCCCGCCCGGCTTGCGCCCCCCACTCAGCCTTCGCCGACAGCGGACGGTGCGGCCCACCCCCCCCCCCCGGTCACGTGGCCCAGGTGCAGCGGTGCAGGTGCTCATAGCCACAGTGCTGGTGGCGTAATGAGAAATCGTACACGGAACTCTGGTACTACACCCGAAGGACTTAGCTTGGATTTTGAGCAAGGCGGATCGCTGGGACTGTATCAGGTTATCTACGCTGGTCTCCGGGAGGAGTGGTGGGAAGACGAGAGGCTTGGTAGGTCCTCCCTCGGGGCTCCCTGTGTCCTGGCAAAGCCAATGCCACCATTCGCCTGAAGATTAGCCCTGAAGTGCTGGGGGTCCGGAGTTGCCAACAACCCACGACGAGCTCTGTGTCCACGTCCTAAGTCCCGGAGGGGCATTCTTGGTGCCTGGTGCTTCTCCAAGCATCGCTGCGTGTTTCTGCGGAGCCTTCGCTGCAGTCTTGGAGGAAGTGATTCAGACAGAGAGCGATTCGGCCAGAGGACACACGATTCAGCCAGAGGACACGCGATTCGGCCAGAGGACACGCGATGCGGCCAGAGGACACGCGATTCGGCCAGAGGACACGCGATGCGGCCAGAGGACACGCGATGCGGCCAGAGGACACGCGATTCGGCCAGAGGACACGCGATTTGGCCAGAGGACACGCGATGCGGCCAGAGGACACGCGCTCCAGAACGCCGCCGAGGAGAGAGGCTCCCCTTCCCCAGAGGCCAAGGGCGGCAGGGATGCGCGGCAGGTAGAGAGCAGAGTTTTACGCGAACGTGCTGTCCGCCCCAGCGCTCTGACGAGCAGGAGGAAGAAAGGCGCCAGCCGGGTCTGTCGCGGGCACAGCAGACACACAGCCGGGCGGCCCTGACCTCGCTGGAAAGAAGAAGGCAGCACCGCGTGCCGGGAAAGAGCACCACGCAGCCAACGGGGAGACCAGGGCGGCCAGAGGGTGGACCAGCAGCACCGACAGAGGCTTCGGCTCGTCATCAGAAAATAGGATGCTGCAGCTTAAGGCCTCGGTATCTGAGTGTTCCTTGATCAGGGCGCTGTTCTTACAGGTTGAATTCCATCCATCCAAAACGTATGCTGAAGTCCAAACCCTCAGTACTTACACATGTGGAAATAGGGTCACTGCAGACATAATGAGTTAATACGAGGTCCTACTGGGGTAAGGTAGGCCCCTGAGCTAATGTGACCGGTGTCCTTACATGAAGATGGCCATATGAGGACACAGAGACACACAGGGAAGACAGCCATGTGAAGACCGAGGCAGAGACTGCAGTGACGTTGCCACAAGCCAAGGAATCCTTGGGGCCACCAAGCAGGAAGAGACCTCCCCGACAGCTGACACCCAGATTTTGGACCTCCAGCTTCCAGAACTCGGAGACGATGACTCTATGGTGTTTTAAGTCACCCGGTGTGCGGTACTTTGCTCTGGCAACTCTAAGAAACAAACACAGGCACTGTCTCAAATGCCACTGAAGCTGGGGCTTGATCGAGGAGTTGTTGGTGGCTGGCTGCTGCCTGCCTGGCGCGACGCTGGTTCAGGCAAAGAGAAATGTTAGCGACTGCTGTTCCGGTAACTGTGAGCTCGCCCAACGCGTCAGTGAGGCACCCGAGTCGTGGAAGGAAGTCGCGTCTCCGGATAAGCGAGCTGTCCTACACGCAGTCGAATCACAGACGCAGGAGTTCTGCGGGCCAGTGGGTCGGCGCCGTCCTCCAGACCGCTCCCGCGGAGACGATTCTCTTTCCCGAACACAAAAGTGTTGGCAGAGCTGGAAAGCGTCCAGAACAAAGACACGAGTTCCATCTGCCGTAATGTGCCAGCGGCTGCTAGCTGAGCAACGGCCCTGAGTCCCGCAAACGTGTGGCAAGACCACGGGCCGGGAGGCAGTGGGCACGTCCTGAGC
>NW_011902055.1:1823-2133 GCF_000151845.1 Pteropus vampyrus | reverse complement strand
AATTTGCACTCCATAGAAGCAAAATAATCATAGATGGTCTGTCCTTAAGTTTAAGACATACATTTTTAGTTAATTTCTCTATATTTGTTTTTTTTGAATTTGGGAGTAGGTATTCATTAAGTATGGGAAAGGAAGAACTTTAAATTGTATCAGTGGCTCCATCAGCCACTAGACTTTGGGTCTGAGGCTAGTTACATACTCTCTTCATCTCCAGAATAAGAGAATTAAACTATATATTATTAGAGGCCTATCCAGTTTCATCATACTACCATATCATGGTGCCATATTAATATGATGGTTTTAAAGGATG
>NW_011902055.1:0-1773 GCF_000151845.1 Pteropus vampyrus | reverse complement strand
ATAAGAGAATTAAACTATATATTATTAGAGGCCTATCCAGTTTCATCATACTACCATATCATGGTGCCATATTAATATGATGGTTTTAAAGGATGTATAGTGTCCAGGAATACAATTTAATGTAATTTAGACTGAAAATTAGAAGCTTGAACTATAACATAGCAGCTATATTTTTATGCCTGGAGTAAGTCTTTCTAACATTTGAAATCTTTAAAATCATAAAATTCTTACCTTTACAGGGACTGGAGTGGAAAGAGGAAATTTTTCATGTTCCTATTTTGTGCTTCCCTGAACAGCTTTTTTGTTCTTCTAACTATGTATGTGTTACTTATTTTAAAAAATGTCAGTGTAGATTATCTAGATGGTAAAATTATAGGTTTTTTCTTCTTTATACATTTCTATATTAAAAAAAACTAATAAAACTTTAAATCTCTTTATGGAGAGATTTATACGCACATAAAGAGTGGGAACATTCATTGGAGTGGTGTGGTTCCAAGACTCCTAGAGTGAAATCCGAGAACCTGGGATTCTCCTGTCTCCTCCACTCACCCTCGAAGCTCAGGAAGGTCCTTAGCTGCCTTCCTTCTTTAATTCAGCAGCATCTTTACAATGAAGGTTTAGAGGTTCATATTCTTATGGGGAGTTTCAGAGAACAGATTACCATGATATGATAAACCAGTGGTTTACATTTGAGCAACTGGTTTTTACTAAATCCTTGACCACAGATGACATTACTAATACTTTTATTGATGGGTGGAAAATACTTTCTTACTTTATTGGTGTTTATTCGATTCTTATAAACGCTAAGTTTGAACATCCTTCCCCTAAGTTAATTGTTCATCTATTGTGTGTGTGTGTGTGTGTGTGTGTGTGTGAGAGAGAGAGAGAGAGAGAGAGAGAGAGAGAGAGAGAGAGAGATTCTCATGATTATGCCCTTTATCACTAATCAAAACACACAAAAGCAAAAGAAGGGAGAACTTACTGAGCTCTATCTCTGAGATCTGGAAAGGGTATCCTAGCCAAGACTTGAAAGACGAGTAGAAATGACAACTGTGGATGAGGTGAGAAGAGTTATTATCTCATCTCAAAGTCTACCTTTCTATACTTTGCTTTGTGAGGCTGGGACTAGGACTTTGAAAACAACTTTTTTTCTTTACCAGCTGCCTTTCTGCTTAGTTTTAGGTTTTGCCAATGGTGAAACTGGAAGGAACGTGGAAGGCAGGATATAGGATTTGAGCCTTCCTATGTGCTTGTTACTATCTGTGTTTCCCCATTGAAATCCCTTCACTCTGTCACTGGCATCTTTATTTTTTTTTCTTCTGCATTCCAAGAACCAGCTTCATCATAACTCCTCACTCCTTAGAGATACCAACATCAGCCTAGAAGTGCCCCTCCTCAGAGCGCTCCTCCCTCCGCCTGTTTCCCATCTGCTCCCGGTACACCAGCTCTAGTAGAGCAGTGTCTCTCTTCATATATCTGAGTCCACGTGATTTCTCCTAAACTGTTAAGTTCTATGAACTTGGCTCAACTCAAGCCTGTTCCCTTGGTTCTTCCCAGGAAGCTGCTAACTTTGGCTATCATCTCTAGTTTACCATCCAACAAGTATTTAACCCATTTATATTAAATTCTTTCTGTTGAAGTACCTAGTATAATTTTTGATTTCCTTACTGAACTCTGAGCAACTCCTGTGGGGAAAGATGAGATTCAGTTTTTACCTTTTGAGGTTGAGAGGCTGTAGGGCCCAGCAGATAGATGTTAAGACTAAAAATATCA
>NW_011902054.1:3460-5537 GCF_000151845.1 Pteropus vampyrus | reverse complement strand
TCCCTGGGCCTCAGGACCCTTTTCCCCCTGAAGTTGAAGACCCTGGCGGCAGTGTGGGGTGGGGGCCACCAGCGCCTCTGCCCTCGCCTTCCTCCTGCCCATCCGCACCATCCCCCTTCGTCGCAGCTGACCCTGAGGAGGCAGGAAGGGAGCAGGCTCTGCTAGTGGTGGTTTGTGCCAAGACAGCACCTCTGGACTCGCTCACTCAGCAAAAGCTGGCGGTTCCTGAGCCAGCAGCTTCTGAGCCACAGTGGCTGGGCTGAGGGTGGGGGCTGGGCCAGGCCAACCGGTAACAGTGGGGAAGCGGTGGGGAGGGGGCTCAGAGGGCCCCACACAGGAGGGAGGGAAGACAAGGCCAAGGCGTCATGGGATCCAGGATAGCTGAGGGGAAAGTAAGAAAGACAAGGCTGGGGGCTGGTCCCTGTTCCTTGTCTTCGGGACCCTGGGATGGTCACCAAGCAGCCCTGAGTCTCAATGTTCCTCTAGGATAACACAATTCATAAATAAACGAACAAATAAATAAATATATAAATAAAACCTGGGCACCCAGGGACTCCAGCAATGAGTCCATTCCCAACTCTTCACATGGCCCTGCCTAGCCTGCCCTCGGCTCTGGAACTGGCCCAGAATGTGGCCTCAGGGTTCCTTGGGCTGGGTCCTGCCTGGGAGGGACGTGGGGCTTTGATGAATAACGTGGGAGCACACATCCATCACACCGTCAACGGCATTGATGCCAGACAGGGGTCTTTTCTAATACCTTCGTTTGGGAAGGGTCTCATTGGAAGGGAGTTCCCGAGGCTTGAGGCGCCATGGCACTGCTATGGTGGCCCTGAGCTGGGGTCTGCATCCAGGGGACTCACCCCGTGCTAGATGCTACCTGGGTTGCTCTGTCCCCGTTGTCGTGTTTAAAACTCTCGACAGCAGACGTGGTATCGCCCCCATTCTACAGATGAGTGAGGGCGTCTCAGACAGGTGACAAACTTGGCTGTGGTCACACAGCTGGTCGGTGGCAATGCTGTGACCAGTGGCTGGATCTTCAGCCCAGGCCCAAAGCTCCCAGCGGGTGGGGCGGTGAGTGGTGGAATGGGTGCTTCTGTCTCGGGATCCAGGCCCACTGGGCCCGTGGGGACTCAGGAGGCTCTTCCTTGGCTGTGGCAGGGAAATCTGACCCAAATCCTGCCCGAACTGGCTTCTCAGCCTCTGCTAAGGCCCAGAAACTGCCTCCCGGGGGGGAGGCTAGGGCTGGGGGAAGGCGTGGCTGAGAGCAGAGGCCAGAGTCAGGCGAATCCAGGGCCATGCCAGGCTCTGACTTGGGGTACACATGAGCCCCTGGGACTGTCACCGAAATCTTCTGCACCTGCCTCCTACCTGTGGATGGGGGTTAAAACCTGCAGGAGGCACACTAAGCATCAAAGAGAAGTTCCTAGGTCGGAACCGGGTAAAGGTGAGCAGGCCTCGGCCACACTGGCAGACACCCCCACCATGCCTGCCTGGGTTCTGGGTTCCACAGCTGACACTGCCCACCCGGGATGGCTGCCCCTGCTGGCAGCCTGGAGAGCAGGGGCTCAGGCCCATTTCCTCAGGTGAGAGAGCAGCGGGGGGCGGGGTAGGCAGCAGACTCTGCCTTGGTGCTGCCCGCTTCAATAGACAGGGCAAGAACCGTAGGCTCACCAGGGTGGAGGTGACCCCCAGGGACAGCACAGGGCACGGACAGGATCCCAGGTCTCAGACACCCAGCCACAGTGCCTTTCCCACTGCAAGGACCACGCCATCAAGGCCCTCGGCCCCTGCCTAGGACAAGAAGGCCACCAGGCCCTCCCATGGGGGCCGAGCTTTGGTCTGGGCCTCTGGCCACAGTGAAAGACTTTAACTCTCCTGCTGGTCCCAAGGGCACGGGCTAGGGTGTAGCCAGTCCCCCATCATTTTCCCAACGGTCGCTCACTTCAGGCCCCTGCCTGGGGTGGGGGGGTAGGGGGATGGGGTGGGGGTTGGACGGGGGGCCCTGGGAGGCCTGAGACCCAGTGGAAAAGCCCAATGCACAAATCTCAGTGGCAGAAAGTGTAGGAGCAGCAGGATC
>NW_011902054.1:0-553 GCF_000151845.1 Pteropus vampyrus | reverse complement strand
TGCCTCCACCCGGAGCCAGCACAAGGCCTGAGAGGGTGGGGGCTCCCTCCTCCGCTGGTGCAGAGCAGAGCACACAGCACCTTCTCTTATCTCCCTGTTCAGTCCTAGGAGAATCAAATATCCCAAGACCTCTAACATCCAGCACCTCCTATACAGTGAGCACCTGTTGTGTGCCAGGCACTGCAACAGCCCCGAACCACACTATCTGCACGACCACACAGATGCCCGGCCGTGATGTCAGCCATTCTCACCACATTCTAATTCATTTTGCTTCCTCTCCTGCACCCCGGGTTGTTGGGCACAAATCCTATGCAGACACAGGGAGAGGCTAGGACAAGCAGGACCCTGATGAGGGTCAGGAGTCCCGCACTTAGATGTGCTGATTAAAAAAACAGCAGGAAAGCTATCTCCACCTGTTGTTGAAGGAGAAGGGAAGGGGGCAGGAATTCATGGAGGGTTTTGAGGAGGAGGTGACAGTGAGGGTTGCACAATCCCCTTCCCCCTGCTCCAGACCCTGGAGCCCCCAGGCCCTACTTCAGAACTATCTCAGAGC
>NW_011902053.1:3421-4265 GCF_000151845.1 Pteropus vampyrus | reverse complement strand
GGATACAGGGATAGTGGAGGGGAGTCTGGGAGGAAACATGGGGCCCTACTCGCTCCTCATGTCTCTAGCCCCAGCATCACCATCTCTGTGTCTCTACCTCTTCCAGGCTCCTGGGCCCAGTCTGTGCTGACCCAGCCGTCCTCAGTGTCTGGGGCCCCCGGACAGAGTGTCACCATCTCCTGCACTGGAAGCAGCTCCAACATTGGGCGTGGCAATTATGTGCAGTGGTTCCAGCAGCTCCCGGAAACAGCCCCCAAAACTCTCATCTATGGTGCTAGCAGTCGACCCTCCGGGGTCCCCGACCGATTCTCTGGCTCCAGATCTGGCAACTCGGCCTCGCTGACCATCCGTGGGCTCCAGGCTGCGGACGAGGCCGATTATTACTGCGAGACATATGACAGCAGTCTAGATGCTCACACAGTGCTCCAGGCCCGTGGGGAAGTGAGACAAAAACCTGCTGACCCCCTGCAACAGGGCTTCCCTATGCAGCCCTACTCTTCTTACAGGAAAGCACGTTCTTTTTTCTGTTTGGAAAATCTGGGGTCTGAAACCCACACCAGAAAACCTGTCTGCTAAATCTGTCCGCATTATGTGATTTTCTTAATTGACCTGAAGTTCCTGGATGTGGGGCAGTGGGACCTGGGCACAGAGTCCATGAGAGATGTTTTGGAGCCGGGGCTGTCATAGCACAAAACACATACGGGAACCTTAACTAACAGAAACGTATGTTCCCACAGTTCTGGATTCTCGAAGTCCAAGGCAGAGGTGTGGGCAGGTGGGTCTCTCCCGAGGCCTCGCTCCTTGGCCGGCAGACGGCTGCATTCTCCCCGAGTCCTCACACGGC
>NW_011902053.1:0-401 GCF_000151845.1 Pteropus vampyrus | reverse complement strand
GGATGAGGTCGTCTAGCTCAGCCTGGGTTCCCCAGCCAAGCGCTGTACTCAAAATCAGGGAGTACTCAGTAAATTGTTACCACTGAAGACATGTCCCTTGTCACCCAGGCCACATGGTACAGGGCCACGATAGGGTCTGAACCTGGGAGAGAGTCAGCTGTGCCCATGCTCCTGGCTCTGCCTTCAGCCTGAGAGATGCAGAGCCTCCTGCCTGGGGGAGAGAGCGCCCGTGGGAAGATACAGGGCCTGTCCGGCCCCTCCCTCATATTCCCAGTGTCCGTCATTGCTTCGTTATCTATGTGAGCTGTCGCTCACTTACCTCTAAGCAGAGAAAATATAGTAATGAAAGAAATGAATGAATGATGCATCCTAAATCCCCAGGCAAGTGGTTACTTTTAACA
>NW_011902052.1:3761-5846 GCF_000151845.1 Pteropus vampyrus | reverse complement strand
CTCACCAAATGCATGGGATGTGGTATGGGGAGTCAGATTCCCTCCCTCCAAGCAATTCTCAGATTCTCCAGATACCAGCCGTTGTTCCACAATTCAATTCAGTTCTGACACTATCTATGGGTAGCCTCAGATCCCACAGGTTAAGGGCTCAGTCCCACAAGACTGGTCCGCCTCCCTCATTTCAGTCTCCAATCACAAGTTCACGTTGTTACCTTTAAATCTGACTGGCTATCAGTCAGAAGTTCCCCTGATCCTCAACTCAAGTTTGATTAATTTACTAGAGTGGATCACAGAACTTGAGAAAACAGTGTACTTACTAGATTACCAGTTTATTACAAAGGATATTAAAGGATATGAATAAACAGCCAGATGAAGGGATACATACGGTGCGGTCCAGCAGAGTCCCAAGCATAGGAGCTTCTAACCTCTTAGAGCAGGGATTCCCAAGCCCTGAGCTGCAGACCTGTAGGTCTGTGGCCTGATAGGAACTGGGCCACACAGTAGGAGGTGAGCGGCTGGTAAGTGAGCAAAGCTTTATCTGCATTTGCAGCCGCTCTCCAGGATTAGCATCACAACCTTAGCTCCACCTCAGATAATCAGGCATTAGATTCTCATAGGAGCACCAGTCCCTGGTGCCAAAAAGGTTGGTAACCACTGTCTTAGAGTTCAGATGCACAATTTTCTCAGCACATGGATGCATTCTTATTTATCAACCTGGGAGCTCTGTGAATTGCATCCTTTTGGGGGTTTATGGAGGATTCATTACATAGGCATAATTGATTAAGTAATTGGCCATTGATGATTTATTCAACCTCTAGTCTGTCCCCACTCTTCAGAGGCGGGGGTGGGGTTAAAAAAATCCAATCCTCTAATCAGGTGATCAGTTGCCCTGGAAACCAGTCGCCATTAATAGGGGCTTTTCTAACATTGCCTCATTAACATAAACTCAGATGTGGTTGAAAGGGATTTGGTATGAATAACAAGACACTTCTTTCACGTTTATTACTTTGGAGATATGTAAGGAGGACAAAAACCAAACATTATAACAAAAGATTCCCCTGTTGCTCTAGTCACTTATGAAATATCAAGGGTTGGGGGAGCTGTGAGCCAGTTGAGGGGACTAAGACAAAATACATATTCTGATAAATCACAATATTACATTGCACTTCACTAGAGCACATCAACTCAAAATACTTTCCTGGGTCAGGCATGCAAGATGAATAATGCACATATGTTTGTTGTATAATACCATTTTAAATCATATTCTTTCAACACCACATAATTTACTTGGTTATGTTCTTCTGCAAAAAACAAACAGACAAAAATGCTCTTTTTTGTTGTTTTGGAAACACCTGACCCTCTTATTCTTTCATTTTCTCACTTTTCATGTAATATAAGTAGTGATTTCCTTTCATCCTGGGTTTATTAAGGAACATAAAAGCACAAGCTTCATTATACTTGGTAGTTGATATACTCTTCAATTTCAGGAGAACTTGAGGAAAGAATGTGAATTGCTGGAGAGGGCATGCATGTCTGAAGGTTAGAATCACTCCTTGTCTCACCTGATTTTTTTTTTTTTTTTGCATGTAAGAATGGAGGCTTGGTGTTGTGAGGCCTTCTGATATTTTAAGAGATATCAGATTTTTTTTTTAATGTGAAATTTCTTGGTTTTTAAATGTTGCAACAAATCCAATATTATTTTTAAAATACTGGATAAGCCAACAGAAGCCAAGGTCTGCAGGCTGAATTTGGATCAATGGTGGCATTTTGATTATATAATATTTGGCCCTTTTTTCTTACATGATACTTTATATTAGAGATTATTCTTTATCAAGGCAGAGTTGTTATTATTTGGTTTTAATTTTTTTCTAAAACAACTAGGAAATAACAATAACAGAAATTTTTGTACAAGTCTACACTTCTGGAAAGATCTACAGTTTGGTCAGGTCTTTATTATAGCAAGTTTCTACGTGGACCTGCCATTGAGTCACCACAGTAAATATAATGAAGAAAATTCCCGGAGTCCTGCATTTGGGAAATTTGCTACCAATGGTTGTGTTTATACTTGGTGTCTTTGTGATGGAT
>NW_011902052.1:0-361 GCF_000151845.1 Pteropus vampyrus | reverse complement strand
ATTTCAGATACCACTTTGAGTGACTTAACTTTCCTCTTACATTTTCCACTTTTTCCCTTATATTCTAAGTTCTAGAGATTTTCCTTAATTCATTTTCAGGTGGTGTTGCTTTTCTTTCTTTCTTTCTTTTTTTTTTCGTATTGACCATTACAGCTTTAATTTCCATGAACTCCTTTTTAACATTTATTAAACTCTTAAAGGCATGTGTGATTCTGTAAACTTTGTATTGGTCTTCAGTTGCTATCATTAACAACCTGCTTCTATTTTATATCTGCAATATCTTTAGGAAGCCTGAGAATATTAATTAGAATTTCATATCTCCTCTTTTCCCAAGATTAATAATGTTGTTTGTCTTGGTCCT
>NW_011902051.1:3604-6982 GCF_000151845.1 Pteropus vampyrus | reverse complement strand
TAATCTGCCAAGTAGAAATAACAGTGCAAGTAATATTGATGGGACTGTGATGTGATTAATATCACCCAAGGTATCAGGACATCATAAAATAAAGAGAAGCATGCTGAGTTAAGTCAAACTTTTCATATGTGTTCCTTTTAGAGGATTACACTTTGAATCTTGGGTTCTTTTATTAGAGGGGACTCTTTTACCAGGTGACTGGCCATGACTGACGAACACATAACTTTGGAGGAAATACCGTTGGACCAGTGGAACTGATAGATCTTGTTTTCTTAAATGGAGGTCTTCTGTTAAATGAGAAGCATTTCTAGAGGGGTCTACTATTTTAGAATAAAAAAAAAAAGATTTTAAGTAGTGAGTATAACTTAAGCAGGGTAAATGGAATCAATTCTCATTTTATTAAGACAAAATAATGCATCATTTCTGTACTCCTTTCTCTAGCACATATAATTCCATTGTATTTATGTTATTAAATGCATTTGTTGAATTACATACTTTTATAGCTTCACAATTTATTATCTCAGAGATAAAAACAGAATACATTAATTACAGATAGAGACCAAGGTAGTATTTAAGTATAAAAGAAAGCTGAATTTACTCTGATTTAAAATCTCCTATTTGCTTTATAATCACTAATAGAACAATTCTGTAAAATAATTCTGTGGCTAATGACTTTGTGAGAAATTCAAGGTGAATCACTTAATAGCCTTCATTAACTCAAATCACTGGCTAAAGTTACCTCACATGCAGATTCTAAGGCTTTCACTATGTTACACAGTAATCTTAAAAGCAGTCACAGTTTCCCATAAATCCCCAAATACAGTCTTAAATATGATTTGGTTCATTTTAGATAACCATTGTCACATCAAGCATTATCTCTTTTGATTGAGCAGATTTTTTAAAATCAAGGAAAGAAACTAGTCATAATCTATTGCATTGACTCACTAACTGGTCCATGATGTGGTATGTTATTCAGAATCTCAGGCTGTTGAGAGAAGAGCATAGGCAACCTGGCGGTAAACAGTTCAGTTCTATTTGACTCAATTTGGCAAATATTTATTATAAATTTCTACTGGTTTCTAAGGCTGTAAGAGAGAAAAAGATATATAAATTCTAGAACCTATCCTTTAAGAATCTATAATCAGTTTGAGTGTGTACATACACACACAGATATGTATATAATGATAATTCAAACTAAAAATATAAATGTTATAAGAGTGATACAAAATGAAACAAGTTCAAAGGAAGGAGTGAGGTCTTTTAGTTGAATAGGTCAGGAAATTTTCAGAGACTAATAGGATATGATAGGCAAAATGGGAGAATAACAATAGCAATAGCAAAAGTGATGTGGACCATATGTGGGGAGCAGATTGTAATTTTGGTTTGGCAATAGTCTCAAGCAGGAGTCAGCAAACGTTGTCTATAAAAGGGCTAGATAGTAAATATTTTGGGATTCGTGGGGCATACGATCTCTGACATAGCTACTCTACTCTGAGTGTGTAGCATGAAAACAGCCTTGGACAATACATAGAGACAAGAGTGTACATGTTAGTAGTGGACATATCCAAAAGTATAGAAGTTAGAAGTGTGAGGTTGGGGCTAACCATACGTCAATGAATAGGTTTGGCTGTCTTCCAATAAAACTTTATTTACAAAAATTATGGTAGTCTGGATTTGTCATGTGGGATAGGCTGTAGTTGACCAATGCCTAGGTTAGAGGCTTGAAATATGTGTCAGTGGGAAATAAAATAATCTGTGCTAGATTTTTAAGTGTCTCGAATATCCTGGTAAAGAATTTGTGCTTATTCAATGGTAAATAGAGAGCCATCGTTGTGGTATATACATCATAAAAATGGAATTTGAGACAAAGTTGACTGGGCAGTGGGGAGATTTTCCTGGAATTGGCATCTTTCTAAGTACATCTTATATCATAGAACACAAGCAAAAGCCTTATGTCCTGATACTAAAAACTATTTCTAAATCTACCCAGAGAACTTTGTAGTTAATCAACACACAAAAAATTAATTGAGTGTTGATGATATTTCTATTATGTGCCAGATAAAGTGCTGAATACTATAGATGCAGAGATGATAAGGCATTAGGCTGTGCTTCCATAGAGCTCACAGTCTAGTAGAGCATAAAGATATGTAAATAATTATAGTGTTGACTAGCATATAGAAGGATGTGTAAACTGAAATTGTACTAATCATAAGAAAGTGATTCTGTTTAAGGAGGTCAAGAAAAGCGTCATAGAAGAAGTAATATTAAGAAGGGTACTGAAGATATTTAAGCATACATCTCCAGAGAAATAATGAGAGTATTTCAGGAGAGTGTATAAAATCAGGGTGCAAGCAAATTAATGTGGCTAGTAGTTAGAGTATCAGTCTTAATGTAAAAATTTTTAACTTGGCTTAAAGTTGTTTACTAGGTAACAAAAGGACAAAAACCAAAAAACCCAGTAACTTGTTACCTAGGTAATAATGGCAAGATTCAAAGCTAGAGGAATAATGACAAGAAATTGGGATTATTAAAAACCTAGAACTGAAGAGAAGAGACCTGTGGGGCTGGATAGCAGACATCTGAAGACAGACAGCTCTGTGGCTGGTACTGGTGTCTCTTAGGGGCCCACTATGAGGCTGGTAGAAAAATTGCAGACAGAATTCAGCTGCTTCTATGGGAAGAAACTTCTGCTTCTGGGGCAAAGAAGCTTTGCTAGGGTGATTCTCACAGTAACAGGGAACGAACAGGAAGTAAGTAGGAAGCACACAGGAAACAAACAAGAAAGAGTAATATTTTCCTTCTCTAGTCTTGCAGCCTCCATCTATAGTCCCCTATTAGCAGAACTTAATAGGGAGACTCTGTCAATGCAGAAATGCTATTTGCCAAGTTCTAGCCTCAGCATCACAAAGCTGAGTATATAGAAGGATGGGT
Source organism: Pteropus vampyrus (assembly GCF_000151845.1). Taxonomy (NCBI): domain Eukaryota; kingdom Metazoa; phylum Chordata; class Mammalia; order Chiroptera; family Pteropodidae; genus Pteropus; species Pteropus vampyrus. Next base: position 4,051 of record NW_011902051.1, on the reverse strand, counting down.
TTGGAGCTGGGAGACAAAAGTGTAGTAACTGGCACCTTCGGTATATTTAGCATATAACGTATGTATTTGAAAATTAGGTAGGATGTGTAGTTTCATTCCAGGTGAGGGGTCTGGACTTTGTTCTGTCGTCAGTGGAAGCTATCTAATAGTGAATAGAATTAATTAACAAACAAAATTGTTCCTGGTTTTATAGTACAATGTATTCTCAGTCCTAGCAGAGGCTTGCCTAGTGCTCTGTCTACAGAATGATTCGGTAATAATAACAAGTGTTACTATTAGTAACAAGTGTTCTGTAGATTCTTAAACAACTACCACTAATAAGTGATGCCAAAGCTTGACACAACAATGGCTTACTCATGTGTTTGGAGCTATCAGTGACTATAGTATTAAGTTAGTTTTCACTGAGGGGAGATCCACTGCTGACTCACTGATATAGACATATGTAAA
>NW_011902051.1:0-1964 GCF_000151845.1 Pteropus vampyrus | reverse complement strand
AAAAGAGCCCCCATAGAGATCCCTCACCCTTTCACCATGTGAGGATACAACGATAAGTCTGTGATCTGGAAGAGGATCTTCATCAGATTGTGCTAGCATCCTGATCTTGGACTTCTAGCTTCCAGAGAGAAATAAATTTTTGTGTTTATAAGCCACACAGTCTGTGGTATTTTGTTAGAGTAGCCCAAAGAACTAATACACTGGGTTTACTATTGTCTACAGTGAGTGGCTGATGGTCATCCAGTATTACTTACCAGGAGAAGAAAGACTGATTAAATAATTGATGGGCCCAGTACAAAATGATGATGTGGGCCCCTTTTCCAAAATGTTGAAGAATTTCAAGATGATAACCATAGAGCATTAAACCAAACATGGGGTCCTTCTAAGTGTGGAGCTTTGTGCATCCTCATTGGTCACATGCCTATGAAGCTTGCCCTACTGGGGATGGAGTCAGGATTTTTTCATTCATTTTTTAATTCACTCATTTTGCTAGCATATATTTCGCATCTATTGTGTTACAGCTTTGTGATCAGTGCTAGGGATACAGCAGGGAACAAAACCGACAAATACTGTGTTTTCAGGAAATTGTGTTTTGTGCATGTAGTTGTAGATACTGGGAGGATTGGACGATGGGGTCATGGTTTTTCCCTAACCATTTCTAAATCAGATTTCAGAAGTCTTGAGACTACTAGAGTCAACACAGGGTTCAATGCTTGTGGCATTAGTATATACGTGAATAATAATTCTGTCTGCTGCAGCAGTTATTCCTCTACAGTCATCCTAGAAATATGTCATACTAAGAGCAAAAGAAAAATCTCAAACTATTTTTAGTCTCTTGGGACCATTACTTTTACTTACTTAGCCATTTGATGTATACTCATAGGTTTCTCTCTTTCATCAAGAATCCCTTGTACAGTATGTACTGAGAAATATGACTCATTCATTCAGGTTTTAGTTCTTAGAGTCCTAAGAGTATTAACATAGTTGATTATTCAACAGGGATTTTCTGAGCACATGCTCTGTGTCTAGCATTGTACCAGCTACTGTGGGAGCCACTGAGGTGGTGTAAAGTCCTTTAGGAGATCAGGCAGAGATGACAAGATCAGAACCCCAAAACGGGCAGCATTCAGTAACATCATAAGAGCGGAAGTACCCTTATTGAGCATTGACCTTGTGCCAGCTCAGTCATAAATGCTGTCACCTATATTTACCTATTCAATCTTAAAACCAGTGAGGTAGCTTGTGTTACTAAAGATCGGAGGGAAAAATAACTTTCTCAAGGTCATACTACAACTAATAAGTGTCAAAGTAAGTGACATGCTTAAGTGCTAAGTGGGACATCTTTTTGAACTAGCTTAGCTGGGAAAGTCTTCATGAAAATAGTGCCACGGGCACTGAGGGATGTTTCCTTCCCATTCCTCCTTGTCTGAGAATGGCTTCTGCCCCTCCCACCCAATGTGTGGGACCATGTTTGTAGTAGGAGACTCCATGTACCCTCTATGACCTCAGTTATTTGAACTAAATGTTATACTGAATCGAACCTGGAACCATTAGATTTTCTTTCTCGTAAGCCTAAGATCTAGACTCAATGTAATTATCCATCGTTCTCTGGAAAGTAATGTTAATAAGGGCTAGGGCTTTCTTGTTTGTTTTTGTGCATTTGAAAGCAGAATAGTCAATCTGAGGTAGGGACAGAAGAGGGAGAGAGAGAGAGGTTTTGCTAAGACAGAAAGAGAAGGAGAGAGACAGGCAGATACATAGACATAGACACATACAGAAAGGCATAGAAAAAGACAGAAAGAGACACATAGACTCACATGCACACTGAGCACAGAGAGAGAGGGAGGGAGGGGGCATGGAGAGAGAGAGAGAAGAGAAGAAGAAGAAGAAGAAGAAGAAGAAGAAGAAGAAGAAGAAGAAGAAGAAGAAGAAGAAGAAGAAGAAGAAGAAGAAGAAGAAGAAGA
>NW_011902050.1:3364-4292 GCF_000151845.1 Pteropus vampyrus | reverse complement strand
GGCTGCCCTGGACGAGACGCAGCCTCACTCCTCCACCGTGAGGCTTAACAGCAGACGGCTCGGCAAGGCCACGTCCGCACCCCGTTCCAGCCCCGCACGCGCTTACATCGGGACCCAGGAGGTGACGTGCAGGCGGCAGGCGGCGTCTGGACCAGCAGCTCACACACTTGCCCCCGATAACTGCAGAGGCACCAGGCTCGTTCCAAGACGCGAAACCGAAGACCATGCAGTGAACAATCTGTTTTGTTTTAAGCTCGCGAAGGGCTGCCTTTCATTTTGTGATGCCGTTCATTCGAGAAGGTAGTTTCTTTGGATTTTATCGTGTCCTTATATGAAAAAAGGAACAGTAAGGTCATAGATTTTGCTTTGTTTGAAGTCTCTATCGTGAAAAAAAAATCCTGCGCTCCTCACTCATCTGCACACAAATCTTTTCTTGCTAGTTGTCTTAATTCTATTCGTGAGCAAGTTCAAAGGTCGCGGAACGGCTGGCGTAAGCCAGAAAGGAAGACGAGGCCACCAAGCACCACCGACGCTCACGGAGCGAAGCCTCGGAGGAGGGAATCCCGGCTGCCGCGGGTGTCGTGAACACAGGCTCTGGGAGGCCAAACGCCAACCAAGTTGTCGCCAGCTCTCGCGTTTCCAGCTCCCCAAGTTCCCAACTCAGAGACTCTGTCTTCTCTTCTGGTCCTGCCCACCTGGCAGCAGCTGCCCACACTCCCTCCGCCCCTCACGCTTCGACGACAGCATCGGCTACAACCCCAACCCACCACGAACCCCAAGGAATCCACGCAGGACAGGAGTGCGCGGGGGACCTCTGTGGAGCGAGGACGCTTGATAGCGGTCGTCCATCTGTCCGGCTCGTTTGTGAGCGTCGACTGTCTCGCAGGACGCTCTGCCATCTTGGACCGCACCGGAAACCGGCTGTGAG
>NW_011902050.1:0-929 GCF_000151845.1 Pteropus vampyrus | reverse complement strand
CGGCAGCATGTGGAAGACCCGTGGGCCTGGTCCCGTGTGGACCAGCACCTCGGGCACGACGGGGTAAATGAAGAACCCGAGAGACACCACAGAGAGAGACGCTCGGGGCACGGTGCCGGGAAGAGGCCTCTGTCAGGGGTGCGCGGGGCACGGTGCCGGGAAGAGGCCTCTGTCAGGGGTGCGCGGGGCATGGTGCCGGGAAGAGGCCTCCGTCAGGGGTGCGCGGGGCACGGGTTCTGGAGGACCCAGACACGCAGTCGGTCGGTTCACACCTTTGTCGTAGACGCCTTTCTCGGCCACAGCGCACTCGCCGCTGGCCTTGGTCACCTTCGTCAGCGCCATTCGTTAGCACTTTCTCTGAGAGTGACACCAAGTTTTCAAAGCTAGAAACGCAGGCCACAGACCCTCCTCCGGGCATTCGCGGGCGTGGAAGGGGCCATCGGCACAGAGATAGATACATGAGGTCGTGTAGGGAGATGACCCTCGACGTCGGTCCCCAGACCCATGGCATCGGATCACCTGGAAACTTGTGAGAAGCACAGATTCGTGGGCCCTCTCCGACACTCACTGGACCAGGGACCTCGAGCGCAGGAAGCCGTGGGCCGCATTGTCACGTGTTCTCGATGACGCTGGGAAGTGCGAAGCCAGCACCCAGCCAAGACGATCAGCCATCGGCACGCAAGGACCGTGCCGGCACGGCCTTCCCCAGGGGAGTCACGGGGACCCCGCTTTCCGGAACCCAGTGGTCCCAAGTTGAGCGACACGGGGCTCATCCGCCTCCACGCCCCCGCCCAGGGAAAGGGCGCCCCTAAAGCCGCCGGAGCTCGAGGCCCCGGAGACGCCAGTCCCGCTCCGGGAGCGTCCCCTCGAGCGGCGCCGTGCGGCCCGAGCGCCCTCTCCCCCGGCCAGCGGAAGGGCGCTGTGCTCTG
>NW_011902049.1:3141-3457 GCF_000151845.1 Pteropus vampyrus | reverse complement strand
CTCCAAGAAGATGTCGCACTTTTATTTTGTATTTGGGGCACCGGCTCCCCCCACCTCCTCCACGAGAACGTCATAGGCACAGGGAGTACGAAGCCCGGCTGCACTTCGGGAGAAAGCCAGGGCACTGGGTGGTGGCTGGCCGGGTGGCTCAGTGGGGGGCGGGTGCAGGCTCGTGAGCTTGAAGACCTTGGACAGCGAGGCGGCCCTTAAGTGTGTGGGTGGCTCAGCTCAGAACAGACATGGCATCTCCCATGTGGGCCGCCTCGGCTGGATCAACTGCCAATCGGATCGAATTAGTTCATCAAACCCAAAATCA
>NW_011902049.1:0-1106 GCF_000151845.1 Pteropus vampyrus | reverse complement strand
ATCCCGGCTACACGAGGTGGAGAGCTCCGGCGGCCGCCGAGCGCCGCGCTCTGCAGCTGACAGGCCTGCGACGCACGCTCAGGGCGGCTGTGGGGCGGGGCCTCGGGCTGGGTGGTCTCGCTGCGACAGATGAAATGTTTTAAGAATTGGAAGAGCCGCTGAAGGCCAGGAGCTATTACCTGCCCTTTGTACAGATGGCGTCGCCGAGGTTCAGAGACGAAGCCAGATGTCCGCGCCTCTGGGGCCGGGCTCGGGGTCCCTCGGGGCAGCGGGCCCTGGGGCTCCGTCCCGGGCTCTGCTCTCTGCTCCTTTTCTCAGCGTCCTTGCAAGAAGGAGGACACGCTGCGCTTCAGCTTGCCGGCCCCGAGGCTGGTCACCTCCGAAGGAGGCAGGCGCTGGCCGCGAGCCCCCGGGCGCTGAGGGGCCCGGCCGGCGGGAGAGGAGGACAGGAGGTGGCCGGCGGGCTTGCTCGGGGCCCCTGTTAAGCCAATGTCCCTCGAGGCAGCGTCACCCGCAACTTAGCGGTACAGAAACCGGGGCTCAGAGAGCCTGAGCAGTTTCCCGGGTTTGGACTCAACCCCGCTCCGCCTCTTCTGCGACTCATGGTTCCGTCAGTGTTATTTTGTCGTTGTTGTTGCTGCCAGATTCACAACTCACATCCTCGGCCAGACAGGCGAGCTGTTTGGAGCCACCAGATTCCCCGGCGACTCCAGGGCCAGCCCTTCGCCAGGTCAACCACTCGCCGAGGATCTTCCCGATGAAGGTCTCCCAGCCCGGCAGCCGTAAAAATCCCGGCCACAGCCACCGTCACTCAGAGGCGTGGGCCCGAAGGGTCCCTTTCTCCAGTGAGTCGGATGGCGAGGCCGAGGCCCTCAGCAGGACAAACTTCCGTGCCTGGGGACGCTGGAGGAACAGAGGATGCTGGAGCCGCCGCTAGGCCTGGCCGCACCTCAGGGATTCTTGGCTGAGCCTCGGCCTTGGCCTCGGTGGCTCCTCCCTGCGGCCAGACGTGGTGCAGTTGACAGGGGAGCTTGCCCTCCGGCCATGCGGGCAGCCGTTCCCAGTGGACCCCGCTGATCCTTCCTGGACCTGGTTGCAGAGGGGAA
>NW_011902048.1:3444-5436 GCF_000151845.1 Pteropus vampyrus | reverse complement strand
AACAGATGCGATAGTAGCTAATTTTCCCAGATAATTAAAATATTTCGAGAGGAATTTATCATTGAAGGGGAAGAACTGGTATAGTGGAGAGCCTAGCTGCCTTCCAGAAGCCAAAGGCTGAATCCTCTGCCTCCCATCTGCTGGTCATAGTGAGCCAATGTGGCTGCAGCGATGCCACCAACAGATCTCAATCAGGAAATGCACCTCTTACCACATGCCAACCAAACATCTGCCTGCAGCAGTGGCAGAAACGAAACCTAAGTGTTGGTGTTTTGGGGCTATTTCATGCCCCGTCTCACACCTACTGGCAGTGCTGAATCTGACCATTCCTCGGTAGTTACATGAGTAGAGCCAGAGAAGGTGACAGAACGTGCTAAACCTAGACAGGGCAACTGCTTGATAAAATGAGAGATTTAAATAGGACCATACATCTCCTAGCATGACATTCAAGTGTACGTGATACAAGTAAATATATCTCGTCATGCCAAGAACCAAGAAAATCGCAAATTAAATGACCGAAGTCAGTCAGTTACACCAATACCTAAATGAATCAGATATTGGAATTATCTGACAAAGATTTTAAACTAGAAATCTTAAAATAGATTTAATAATTATAAATTTATAGACAAGTGAACAAATAGAAATATTAGCAATGAAACAATTTATAAAAATAAACCAAATGAAAATATATAACTGAATAATATAATAACTAACTTAAAAAACTCATTGGAAGAAATAAGTTATGGGGTGATGATGGCAGTAGAATCAGTAAAGGTGAAGACAGATTAATAATATTTATTTAATTTGAAAACAAACCAAAAAAAAAAAAACCACTGAAAAAAATAAACAAGCTTTTAGGGACCAGTGAGAAATAACAAAAGATCTAACATATATATCTTTGGAGTCTCAAAAGGTAAAGAGAGAATGTAGGGCTGAAAGGTATTCTAAGAAATAATGGCTGAAAATTTCCCAAATCTGGTGAAAGATATAAACTTAGATATTCCAGAATCTAAGTGAATCACAAGTAAAATAAGTGCCAAAAAATTCATATCAAAATACATCATAATTAAATTTCTAAAAACTAAAAACAAAGATAAAATCTTGAGAGCAGCCCGGAGGAAATAATGTATTACTAATAGAAGAATAAAGTGAGTAGACATGAATTTATCATTTAAAATCAAGGAGGCCAGAAGGAGATAGAAGAGAGTTTTTCAGGTCCTGAAAGAAAAATGTCCACTGTGAAGCCTATATTCAATGAAATATATCATTTAAGACTCAACGAGAAATAAAGATATTCTCAAATTAAGGAAAATTCAGAAATTTGCTACTCACAGACCTACTCGTAAAGAATAACTGACTGAATCTCTTCAAACACATAAGACTGTAACAGAAAAAGGGTTGGAACTTCAGAAAATAATGAAGAGAAACAGAACAGGTGAAAATACAGGTAATAGATTATACTTCTTGCAGGCACTGTCTTAACCACGTCTGCCTATTTGCAGACAGCATGACTGTCTTAATAGAAAATCCCAAGGAACTACAACAAAACTACTAAAACTAATAAACAAATTCAACCATGACACAAACATAAGATCGATGCAAAGAAAAAAATCACGTTTTTACATACTAACGATGAACTTGTAGAAACCAAAATTAAAAACACACCGTTTGCTGCAAAGAAAAGGACAATTAGATATAAAGTTAATAAACCATGTGCAGGAACTATATACTGAAAAATAAAAAAATGCTGATAAAAGAAATCAAAGAAGATCTAAATAAATAGATATCACGTGGCCATGGTTTGAAAGACTAAACATATTAAATATATCAGTTCTGTTCAAATCGTTGTAAGGACTGGATGTAATTTCTGTCAACATCCCAGCAAGGATTCTTGTAAACATAGACAAGCTTCTTCTAATATGTACATGGAAAGGCACACACACAAAAAGAAGTCCTAAAATAGTTAAAAACAATCTTGAAAAAAAAAGAATA
>NW_011902048.1:0-869 GCF_000151845.1 Pteropus vampyrus | reverse complement strand
ATATGATATGGACCCACCCTGAACCAGATGCTCTCGTAGATTCGAGGGGGTTATATCACTGAGAAAAACTGACAAAGTTCTGCAGTCACGGGGAGGAGGTAGACTATATGAAATAAATATATAGTATGATAGAAGGTTATGTATACTCTAGAGAAAAAAATTAAGCAGTAAAGGGAACAGGGCGTGTGATGAGGATAGAGTTTGCATTTTAAATAGACATTTAGGGAAGGCTTCGCCTAGAAAGTGCTGTTTGAAAATAGTGCTGCACCGCATTGAAGCTGGGCCCTGTGTGTTTGCAGGAAGTGTTCTGTGTGACTTACCAAGGCTGTGACAGGAGAAGGAGGCCTTCTCTCATGTCTGCTCTGTGCTGGAAACTGTCACAGAGCCAGCTGGGGCAGACCCATGAAAGTCAAGGTCAGGAGTCCAACTGGAAGGACCTTGAAGACAGAGAATGTCTGGCAGGCACAGACCCAGGACGGTTGAAAGCACAGATATTGTCACTCCAGAGAGACATGACGTGCTCCAAGTCTGATGACTCCGTGGCATCGGGAAAGGAGCAAACAGCACGTATAATCCAAGTGCACAGTCTGAGGTTATCAGCCAGATTTCCAAAGAGAGTGGGAAGAAGCAGAAAACCAGATAGAATGATCTAAGTGCCAGGGTGCTTCAAAGTAAGTGGCAGAAGGTCAAGTCAAAAGAAGGAGGCACATGTGAGCTGCGGAGAAGAAGCAGGTTTCTATAAAATCAGACAGGTCCACCAGAGAAGCAAGTAGGGTTCTAACAAGGATCCGAGATGGAGACCATCTGCCCTGCCCCGCATATTCAATAGGGTGGTTGGAGAGAGAGAGAGGGCATGCACTTGTGTGTGA
>NW_011902047.1:1749-3399 GCF_000151845.1 Pteropus vampyrus | reverse complement strand
TTCCCACGCAGGCCAAAAGTCCACGTGTCCCCGAAGCAGGGAGTGAGAGCCATTCCGTCCCACCCCCAGGGGGGTTTCTGAAAGCCCCCGGCCCTGGTTTTTGTTCTTGCCGTCTGCGAGGACAGTCATGCCGTCCCTCCTCCCTTTACTACAGAAGGGCCTTCGGCCTTCCCAGGAGCTGGCGGCTTTAAGCTTCGCCTGCTCACGACTCCTCCCGGTGAACAGGCCCCGTGATCACGAGCACGGACGAAAAAGCCCATTGCTCAGAGATCAGTCCCGAAGCTCCCGGGAGCCAGGGACGGCAGTCGGAGGCAAAAGTGTCCCGGCCGGAGAAAGAAGGCGGGGGACAGGGGCAGCTCCCCAGAAGTGTGCAGCTACAGTATTAACACAAATTAAATGCCAGCCCGTGCTGGAACGGATGAGACCACTCACACACCCGTTAGCACAGGCCTTGGAGGAGGTCCCCAGGTCCCCAAAGCACCTGTCTGCCAAGCCTTGCCTACCAAGTAGCTTAACTGTATTTTTTGATAATCTCCCATCCATCAAATAAAAAAATCAAAATCAAAATAAACACTCCACCAGCAGAAAAAGTTTTATTTAAATTTTGAACATAAGACAGGTTACTTAAATGAAAAAACAAACACTTTCTCCTCGCGAGCCCATGCAATTCCACTTTGGTTTAAGGGACGTGGGGTTTATGCCACAAACTGCAGGCGCGCAGGCTCCCTTCCCACGACACAGGACAGAAGTCCCCTGCAGGCAGCTCTCAGAGCTCCAACGGGCCAGCCGGAGGCCAGCCCTGGACACGCGCCCGAGCACGTCTGCCGTTTTGTGGGTGTTTCTTCCCCGCAGTTAAGGTCGGACAGAATTCCGAGGAAATGGGTTCTTGGCACGATCTCACCTTTAAAGTGTTAGGTCTTATCCGATTCACTGACCCAGAATTTCTAAGACACGGAGGAGCGTCCGTCCAAGCAGGAATTTGGTTCTACACATAGCCAAGTCTTGAACCAGCCGTATCGTCACAATCAAAAGTTCTGGGCCAGCTCACAGATCCTGACTTCGTCCTCTGCTCCTAGTGGGCACTGGCTGGCCAGCGACGGTCACTGTGACGTGGCCGCTGCTGCCCCACGTTCTGACCCTGCAGCCTCCACCACACACAGCCCTGAGCAGGTGGCCGGCATGAGCCTGCCCAGCTCCAGGATCCTGGTCCACAAGCAAAAGGCATTTTGCCCGGCCCAACGCTGCCCCCAAAACGGCCCAGGCCACAGGCGATATGCAACAGATGACTTTAGGGGCGCACGGCTTTTATTAAAACACCGTTTTAATGACAATGCGCCTGACTGCCATATCGAACTCACGACTTGGTGGATGTTAACATTCTGCCCCAAAGTAATTGTGTATTTAAGTATCAACAATGAGTAGACCAAGGAAAATGTCGATAATGGCAGAGCTCCGCAAGGCAGGTGCCGCCCTCCTTGTTCCCCGGGTGCGTGACTGCCGGGGACTCCTCTCCGCCATTTCTCTTTGTGCAGAAGCATAAAACACACACGACTAAAAAAAAAAAAAAAAAAAAAAAAAAAAAAAAAAAATCCAAAGCTTGGGCTCCGGTGACACCTACGTCGTGTGCTGGCCACGTGCCCCTGGGCATGC
>NW_011902047.1:0-294 GCF_000151845.1 Pteropus vampyrus | reverse complement strand
GAAGCACCTGCGTGCAGAGAAATCGTCCGAATCGTTGCCAGCGGTTTCACGCCCGACCGCCCCGGCCCGCACACTTTCAGTCCCTTCCCGCGAGCGGGGCGCTGTCCTCCACAACCTCAGTACCCACTTCATTCGCAAGTTTGTGTCGATCGAATGCGGGCGTCTAATCCAGGTCCATATTCCGCGGCTGCCAGCTGATCTGATAACATCCTCTGCAGTGTTTCCCTCATCACGAGATGCAGGGCAGGCTCAGGGACCACCTTTAGCTGTCTCAAAACGGACGGGTTTTCAAGC
>NW_011902046.1:9497-11806 GCF_000151845.1 Pteropus vampyrus | reverse complement strand
ATAATGAAATGCCACAAATGAAAGGAAACAGCTTGCTATGAGAGTCCGAAGGAGCAGCCCTAACTCTGCCCTGGGGGATCCACAAAGGCTTCCTGGAAAGAATGGGATTTAAAGCACAGAGCTATACAAGAGGATCCTGTAGGATGTGGGGTGGTGGAGGATGGAATGTGATAGCCCATTACAAACCATGCAGCTCTTTTTGTAAGTGTCGTTCTTCTCTTACCCCTTCAAAGCAGGGTGAGCTACGTTCCAGTTGACGCAGAGATAAGGGAGGCCATCTATTCTCTGGCCCACCTTCTAAGATAATGGAGTCCTTGTCTGTAACCAAAGGTCGGCTGTCCCTTCTGCATACTCTAACCATCCCCCAACAAACACTGCATCCTCCGCAGCCCTGGAGTTCTTTTTATTGTCATTGCCTTCTCTCTGGCCCGAACTGGGCTGCATTTGTGAGGTAAACACCACCAGGGCAGTCAGATGCCGCAGAAATACAGCAGAAAGATGCAAAGCAAACCACACCATTTCTTCCTTCCCAGATTTAGAGGCCCTAGGAAGAGCTGAGGGGAGGATGCTGTTGGAGACTGCTTATTCTTGCTTGAACAGGCAGTGTTTACAAGAAAGAAAAGAAATGTAGTTATTTTAGAAATTCGGCTTTTCCCCTCCCTTCTCTCCCTGCCGCAGGCTCCTATTCAAAGACTCATTTTCTCCCTCAGACATTTCAGTGTCTGAATTTATTTCACATAAAAAACATGACATATGTTTTCTTTTTTATATATTTTTTAAGGTGAGAGTAAATTTCCTCATTTCCCAGCATTTTCCACTGCTTGTTTCTGCAGGGGAACACAGAACAAACTTCAGCAGTTGCGGCTGCCACACAGCTGCCAGAAGGAAGCCCAAGGGCCAGCAGCAGGACTGTGATGCTTGGCTCTGGGGGTTTAAATGCTCTGGTGGAGCAACTGACCCTCATGTGCAGGCTTTTATGCTTCTTGGGACAATGGAGTCTCTGGGGCCTGGGAAGAACAGTGTGGGATCCAATGGCCTGTGTGCTGGGCTGAGCTTCAAGAAGGCAAGGGTCTGGAGCTGTCTCTGGGGAGGGATCCTGGAGCAAGTCCCTTCCATTGGAAAGGGAAGTCCCTTCCCTTTCTGGCCAGTGGAGTTTGAATCTGAGCCAGCTCCAACCACTTTGTCACCTTCAGAAATGTGGTGGTGGTGGTGGGGCCCTGTGCCCTCCACTCTCCATATTTTTGGAGGCTATACTCTGTAACTGACCTGCTCTAAGAAAACCCCAAAGAGAGGATGTGAATTTGTGAAAATGATGGTGGGGAGAGAAGGGAGTGTGGAATATTTAGGCTACCACGTTCATTCCTTTGTATAACAACATCTAAACTATGATTTAGTTTAAAAATGAATGTGACATACACCTTCATGGGAGATACATACAGTTGACAGGAGAAAGGGAACAGAATTTGTCTCCTGTTATCTCATCGCGTCTCCACAACAACTGTATATTGTAGGCAGTATTATTCCTATTCAGGAGGTGAGGAAACTGGGGCATAGAGGTCACGTAATTAGCAAATTAAGTTGCTTCTAATTGTCCCAGTCAGCGTTTCACCCCAATGCCAGGCAGGTGCTGTGAGGCTCCTTAGAGCCTCTGGCAGTGAGTCAGGACCCCAAGGTTTGCGCTTGGGCTACCCTGCTAGTGCTCATGGCAGTTGCTTCCCTCCTCAGGGCCTGATTATCAGGATAATGTAGTCTTTCTGGCTTCACAAGGTTGTTGTGACAACCACAGCCATGAGACAACATGGGGAAGTGCTTCATAAACGACAGCGTTATGCAAATACCAGAGGGAATCATTATCACTCTGTTGCCACTGAGAGAAGCACACCTATTGATGAATTACCGAAATGTTTAGCGAAGGGACTTGCCCTATAGTTTTGTCTTCTGTAGCAGAATACTGACTGAGGCCTCTGGTCACCGGGGCACATTCTCCACTCTGGTTGGTTTGTTTCACACCCATGCGAAGTGCAGGCCATGTAGTAGGCACTTAGTGCTCATAAAGTGGGTGTGTGGATTAATCTTTATGAGCATGGCTGCTGGAGCCAAATTGCCTGCCTCTGCCACTTGGCAGCTTTGTGACTTTGAGAAAGTTAATTAACGTCTCTGTGTTTTATAATCAGTAAAATGGGGCTAATAATAGTAACTATCCCATGTGATTATTGTGAAGATTAAAAGAGTCAATTCATGCCCAGTTTTTAGCATAATGCCTGCAACATAGTGAATGCTGTAGATGTGCCGACTGGCTATTACACTTG
>NW_011902046.1:0-2557 GCF_000151845.1 Pteropus vampyrus | reverse complement strand
TAACTCTGGGTGTGCTCACCGACTCTCCCCATTTTGCTGTACCAGAATGGAAAAGAACCTCAAGTAACAGAGGTTATCTCTTTCACCTTCCCCCCGTCCCCCGCTTTCCCAATGCGGGAATCTTGCCTATATGATTTCCACCATCTCTTGACAACTGCCAGAATAACTCAACTCTCCCACCACAACTTTGGATGTCAGCTGGAGATACCTTTCTCCTATTGTGCTGAAATTTGCCTGCCTGTAAGTTCCGCACATCAAGCCTAGCTCTGCCCTTGGGAGCCACAGAGACGAAGTTGGTTTAGGTGGGAAAACATCAATTCAGAGAAAGCTGACATATCACATTAAAGATGTCTCTTTTCCAGGACAAACACCTTAAAATCTTTTCTCTGTTTCTCTTCGCTCACTGTTGAGACTCACCTCTAGCCTGTTGGCCATCTCTTGGACACATCCTAGTATTTGTCTCTTCTCTTGTAGGGGCCCAGCTTTGAACACAGAATTCTGTGTGAGCCTGATGGGTGCAAACATGACATTCTCAAATCCATGACATTTTCTGCCCAGAAGTGCGCCCACTCAGACTTCCTTTGCTCTTTTGCATTTTCTCAGTCACTGCCTCTGTGTCTCGGAGTCTCTAGAACTGGTGGCCTGGGCACCTTGCCTTGCCTTTACTCTGTTCCACCCTTATGTGGAATTTTTTTTAAAAAAATTTTGTTTGTTGGGCTTGCTCTTATCGACAAAACCTTGACAAAACAAAGACATAGCTGCTTTGTAAGTGTTGGTTGGGGATCACTTAACTTGTTTCTGCTTTTTTCTCCTAGTTCGAAAGCCCCTGCCTTTTGCTGGCAATGGCAGCAGTTTTCAACCTGGGCTCGTGGGTCAAGGTTTTGGTTTTAGAACTTGGCCTCACTATCCAGTTAGACTGGTGTTCAGGCCTGGTTCATCTAGAGCCTCCCACAGAGACTTATCCAGGTTGGTTTGGAGGGCAGGGCAGGGCAGGGCTGGGCTGGGGTGAAGTAAAGGTGGGGCAAATAGAGCTGGGTGCGGCTGCACTGCATGGAAACCGACTTGTTTCTCCAAATCAGTTGGGCTAGTGATGGCAGAGCTTGTAGGTGGCAATGGGGGAAGTGGACTTAACTGAGTCATAGTCCTGGCTGGGAGACCTTGGTCAAGTCCTGTGTCCTCTCCCAGAGGATGACACTGGCTAGCAATGCCCACTGCTATTGTCTATCAAGTACTGACTGGCTCTGTGCAGTGAACAGCATCACGGCATCATCCCATTCGACTATAGCAGCAAAGTCACAAGGAAGGTCCTATTCCTGTGCTCATTTTACAGAAGAGATGATAACTTAGGGAGGTTAAATAACGTCTAAGGTCACACAATGTTTGTAAGTAGCTGAACTGGAATTTTAACCCGAGTGATCTGAGAGCCAGTGCTCCAAACCACAATGCTATGTACTCCCCACACCCTGACCTTCTGTTCAGTTCTATGGCCTGTCATAATTCAGCAGCAGCTCTAAGGTCTTAGAAAGACCATGTTTAGTTCATTGGTCATTAGTTTGACAGCAGCATCCTGGACAGCAGGGTCCTGGAGACCTGTGTGTTTATGCTTCTCAGTTTTCTACCTCTTGAGCTAGGGCTGCCTATGCTGTCTAATCTGTATGAAGCAGCCAGCAAACATTCAGGTAGCAAGAGTAAATTTCTACCAGATCAGGTCTCTTGCAGTTTTGGTATTAGCACCTTCATATTCAGGTATAAAAACCCAGAAACAAAACCAAGTATGAGTTTCCCTTGAATGTGAAGCCTCTCTAAAACATTGTTATTAATTATTCATATTGGCTGATGTTGTTTACTTAAAATATTTTTTCTTCTTGTAGACGTAAAAAAAATTAATTGTTCTGGCCTTTTCTCTGTGATTTTCTGATGTCCCGGCATGCCAACGCCTGAGAAAGCTTAACACAGAATGAATAATTCTCTGTAGCTAGAAACTGTTGTTTCAGTTGCCCAAGGTTGTGGAAATGTTATTGCAGCATGGGAGTCAGCCCCAGAAAGAGAGGGGGAGAGGTAGAGAGAGGGAGGGAGGAAAAGGAAGAAAGAAGCTTGCTGTCCTCTACTGAAAAAATTATTTCTTCTTTAGGGATTTTCATTTGTCTTCCTTCAATGCAGCATAATACTGGAGTTACTATATCCTTCGATTTACGCATTATATTGACAGGCCTCGGTGATCCTTTGTGTAGTGCCTTCCTAAGAATGCAGCATTTTCATATTTATTATCACAATGTGTGTGCGTGTATGAGCCAGAGCCAGAATTAGAGACATGCTTTCACATTGAAGGATAGCGGATCTGAGGCAACAAACTGATGGGGACAGTAGAAGAAATCAGAAGCTTATTTTTATAGATTCATGTACTTTCTGTCCTAGAGACAAAGTTCAGCCTTCCATGAAAAACACTAACGTCTTGGCATAAATACTACATGGCACGCAGTAAGTGTACTCAATACATGTCAATTCTATTCTTCCCCTCCAATAATATAATGATATTTACTATAGAGTTACCATTTCC
>NW_011902045.1:5536-7683 GCF_000151845.1 Pteropus vampyrus | reverse complement strand
TGCCATGAATTAGTAATAAGCATGGCTCCAAAGGTTTTTCCTGCCCTTCAACTAATTCTCCACAGAGAAACCAAAGTAATCTTTAAGGAAAATCTGATCACATCACTTCATTATCTAAAACCCTTCAATGGGCTCTCATTGTTCTTAGCAAAATGACATTAACCAGCTTTTCATGCACCCACCTAAAGTTTTCTTTGACATGCCTTTTTTTGACCCTTACATCCCTAATTTATTGTTCATCTTTTAAATCCCAAACTCTGTTTAGATCAAATATAGTCATAACTCTCACAGCATCCCGAAATTGTCCTTTGAAGCATGTACCACACTGCACACATGTGTAATCACAATACATTGATATGCATAACTCAGTCATGTTGTTTAGTAGCGCTCAAAAGCGACAGAGGAAATCTGGTATAGATTCTAGCTGTGCAGCTGTATAAATGATTAGAAAGTAGCTTTTATAAATTTACAGTTTACTGTAGATACTATGGTACTATGGTGAAGTCCACCTTGTTTGTATGTCTCCTCCCAAACCTCACTATCACAGATAGTGTCTAAAGAGTCAAGAAAAAATTAATAAAAACTTCTTTATTTTTAAAGTCATATAAAGAAAGAAATAGGCCAGGAAAGTTAGATGACTTGCTCAATGTTACACAGGTTGACTTGTCGGGTATTTAGTTAATACATCTTTATATTTAGTTAATACATCTTTTGTATCATGACATAAAGATCTCTTAAGGACACAGCTAAGAACAGCTTTGAGCAATTCAGACTGTTTGTGTACTGCTTAGAAGAAAAGGGAGTAGCGTTATAACCAGTATGGCATGCAGCAAATCAAAAATGATGTGAATTTCTTTGAGCAATGGCTTTAGGCTGAATGTCACTGGTTTAAAGGAGGGGTCTGGGGAGGGAAGCGGCAAAAGACTAGTCTTGGCAAATAACAGCTATAGACTTAAACCAAAGAGAATTTTCCAGCTCACATTTGAGAAAGGACTATAGCTATGGTAATGCTAGCAAAGGAAATGGTTGATTGTCTGTTATGAAAGAGCTCTAAATAACTTTTCTTCTCAAAAACACATACTACCTGTAACACTGGTACTGGCTACTGATGTTTTGATTTTTTTTTTTTTTTTGCTTGTCACATAAAGGTAGCTAGATTGATCAGTCTCATGATTTTCTTTATTTGAGGACTTTCTTCATCCATTCTGGGAACCCCAAACATTCTGACTTCTAAAAATGGTATTATCTTTAGCTTATTTCTTCATTTTTAAGACATCAGAATAGTCATTCCCTATAACAAGTTTGAAGCTGTGGGAAAAAAAACTACATACATATACATAAATCTTAAAAGCTAAAAAGGACATAACAGATTAGCATTACATGAGATGCCAACATCATATCTGATGGCTGACAACTCCAGTTAATCTAAGTCTGAGATTTCTTGATTTTAGGAATTGTAGAGACTTTCTGAAAAGTGTGGAAAGGAGCAACGAGTTTCAAGAGACCAAGTTGAATTAGCTCTACATCTGACTTAATTTATAAAGCAGATAAAGACAACCCATCAACAGAAAACCATTAACAGAGAAACTGGGAAGTATGGTGTGGGAGGGCAAAGACTAAAGGAAATATGCTGCAGATTATACTATGTACAGGAAGAATGTAAAAGCAGAAAAATGAAAAAGGATACCTTAACAGCATTTGGATTTAACAAGTATTTTAGGGTTCTCATGTTCAAATCACTGTAATAGGTACTTTGGTAGACTATTCAGGCTACAGTAACAAAAATACCACAGACTTGGTGGGTTAAACAAAAACATTTATTTCTTACTGTTCTGGAGGCGGGAAGTCCAAGATCAAGGTGCTCACATATTTGGTGTCTGGATAGAGCCTGCTTCCTAGTTCATAGATGCCCATCTTTTCACTGTGTGCCCACATGGTGGAAGGAGTCAGGGAACTCTCTCAGGTCTCTCTTAGAAGGGCACTAATCGCATTCCTGAGGGCTCCACCCTCATGACCTAATCACCTTCTAAAGGCTCTACCTCAAATCCCATTACATTGGGGATTAGATTTCCATATAAGAAGTTTGAGAGGAATGCAAATCATCAGTCTATGGCAGGTACTTTAAAAGAAATGAAGTTGAGTAAGGC
>NW_011902045.1:0-381 GCF_000151845.1 Pteropus vampyrus | reverse complement strand
GCAGAGGAATTGCAATTCAGAACACAAATTTTATGAAGCTACAGGCAAGTCCACTGAGGGTTTGCAGTGTATTTATGGGAAGGGAATGTAAAGAGGAAAGTTCTGTTAGACTCTGCTAAGATCGAAAACAAATGGAAACAAGCTTTGAAAATTCCGCAAGGAGACAAAACCAGTCCAGTCACACAAACAAAGCTCAGTTCAGCTCATTTTGCGAGACCAACCTCACCAGGGTCATTTCTTGTTCATGCCTCTGAAAACCATAGCAACGCTTCCCAAGGTTGATCCTAGGCAACTCTGATTAGCTCCCTATCATTTAAGAAAATTCCAATATTATTAGTTTCTGTATATCAGGCATTTATGGGCAATCAGTCTCAGTCCTTA
>NW_011902044.1:0-3680 GCF_000151845.1 Pteropus vampyrus | reverse complement strand
ATATATTTATAACAATTCGTGGCCCACGGAGTGTGATTATAACAATAAATGTCTATTCAGAAAGAAGAAAACTCTCACGGGAATCTCTTCTGCTTTTTCTTTGAGAAAATAGTAAGTGAAGAGCAAATATAATCTTATTATGCTACAAAAAAAGAAAATACTAGAGAGCAGGGAAGATGAAAATGAAATAAACACCAGAAAAGTCATGGAAAAAAATCATCGAAGTCAAATGTTGGTCTTGAGAAGATCCAAATAATTAATATAGATAAAACTCATCAATATCATGCACGAGAGAGGTGAAATCACTATAGACTCTACCTAAAATAATTGTCATACCTCCAAAAGTACCTAAACTTTTTGAGAATTTTGAGATAGAACAAACTTGAGAGATTAATATTACTTGTCAATATTTATTAGAAAACTACAGCAGTCAAGACGATGTGGCATTGACATTATCAATAGGAAGACAGAATAAAGGAACAGGATAGAGTCAAAAACGGGCCCTCATACA
Source organism: Pteropus vampyrus (assembly GCF_000151845.1). NCBI lineage: Eukaryota > Metazoa > Chordata > Mammalia > Chiroptera > Pteropodidae > Pteropus > Pteropus vampyrus. Next base: position 3,169 of record NW_011902044.1, on the reverse strand, counting down.
CCGACAGCTGAGTTTTGACAGAGATGCACAGGCAAATCGATGGAGAGAGGAGAATTTTTTCAACAAATGGTGCTGGAACACGTGGGTATCCATGTGCAAACAAACAAAGAAACAAACAAACAACAAACAAAAAGCACAGATAAAAAGCTCCCGACAAAATCCTCCGTCAGCACTTTGCTCCATATACAAAAATAGTTCTTAACAAGTCCTAGATCTAAATGTCAGCTTTAAAGCATAAAATTCCAAAATTCTGTCTTCTTCGATTTCATACATGTCATTCGTCAGAGGGTCGTTCACAGTTGTCTCTTCATTGTTTTCTGAGTCACCCAGCTCCCTCCTGACACTCAGTCCATCATTATATCTCATCCTCTGACTCTCTAACAGATTCGAAGGGAGAGCACACACCCTCCGAGAGAGGATGATACGTGCCTTGAGTTCCAGCGTGGACTGTGTAGCACGGACTCCCATCCCCCATCGTGACTGGTGTAATTGATGACCCGCAACTATCTTAAACCCCGGAAGCCCTGACTTGGCTTGAGCCTAAAAGGTCTGGAACGTGTCGTCACAGTTCCCCGTCCAGGGAGTCTTTGACAGTCCACTTAAATCTACTTGCATAATGCAGCTTTTATGACTCCTGTGAGAGTCTGTACATATGCTAAATTCTATACATTTTCTAACCACTGTGTAAAGAAATTTTTCTTTATTCGTTCATCTTTCTAGATCTTCAACACCCCAACAGTTTCCTATATTTGTCGTATTTCAGTATTTGTAGTATAAATCAGTATTTACACTGTTCTTTTCGTTCATAATTGTAAAACATTTGAATGTATTCGTTACCATTTCGGAGTGAAGGCACACTAGCAGGTACGATTTCTCTTTGTTTCAAAGACACTTCAAATTAGGAATAGAAGAGTCTCTTCTCATCTAAAAAATAGCACATCGCCTCCCTTAGAAGTAGAGAATGCGTTTTTGATGTTAAATGATAACATGCTAACATCATCATGCTCCACGCGCCAGTGAAATAAGGCAACTAACCAATGAGCCAGCACACGCTCGGGGGCCGTGCTAGGCTCAACATGACCGTATTCACAGCTGACCATGAAAGGAGCTATCAGGAAGACGACCGCCTGCCTGCTGATGGGGGAGAGGCAGGGCGAAGAAATTGCACGTCCTTGAGATGCTACCCGCGCAAGAATCGAAATCTAGACCCATCTAGTCAACATGAAATCACTTCCTCATTTCATAATTTTGACTTTAATGGACATGATGTCTTTTGTTGAAATATCACAAAGTCACGTGTAAGTCGGTCTATATAATGCAGTGCATAGCTCGCACGTGTTGCGATATGTGCAATTTATACTTACTTGAATTTACTATATTGTTATGCAAAATACTAAAAATACTTGAAGCTTTAGGAAAAGATTCCTTTTAATGAATGCGCTGCTGATAATTTAATAAATGCATATAGAATATACACCTCGACGTGGACTATTCAGTATATCACGGTGTATCGTACCAGAAGGAATGTCACTTGAAAGGTTCAAAATGTATCCCCACCCCCCCGTCCTCGAGCATGCATTCACATGCTGGTGGTGGCGGTGGCTTCGTTTGCCTACAGCAGAAGTCTCTTCTGTATCAGCGTTATCCACGTTTGTTTGAGCTGTACTTACATGGAAATAATAATGACTAGTTTAAACAAAAGTAGAGAAAATTATGTCTTTCTCTAGTTAGCATATTTAAAATCATAGACTAATCTTTCTTTGCACCTTTTTTCCCCAAGTAATGATCCAATTTGTACAGCGGTTTATCTTTTGCTTCTCAAGGACTTTTGCATGGCCGATCACTCTCCCCCAACCTGCAGTGACATGTTCTTTACCAGCTTCCAGCACCAAACCCTCAGTCCAGAAGCGCTACCTTCTTCCTAGCAGAAACTGTCTGTTTCACCATTAGCGTGATCTATCCAACGAATAATTTGGGATGATAAAGGGAAGCGAATCATCTAAGATCAAATATTTTTTTATAAATATCCATCGTCCTCTCGTGCCGATGTCACCAGAAGTCTCTCCTACCAGCTCTCTTTGTCATCATTTTCCAGACCCCAACTCTACTTTTATGCTAATTCTGAACGCTCATCTCAAAAATCCAATGGTCATGGTGTTTCCACCTACTTAAAACTCAAGCAAATCTTCTTCTTACTTGGGATAAGGTTCCAAACCCTCACGCTGGCTCACTTCCATTCTAATCAGAGTCATCCTGGTGCGTGTCACCACACGATGGCTCCTGTGATGTCCCATCCTGCCGTCCTTCATTCTGTCTGTGTAATTCACCACGCCCTCCACCTCTCTCTGGACTTTGCTGATGGAAAGCCCACCGTCTGGAAACCCCTTCCTCCTCACCACTGTCCTTGGATTCCTTGGGCATAACCATCTTTTATGTCTCCCTCGGACTCCCTTTTCTCTGTCGCCTTGGTGTGGTAGACATAACAATGGCTCCCAAAGCTATCCGCGTCCCTCCTCCAGAACCTGTGACTATGATACGTCACGTCATAAACTATTCTGGATAATCCAGGTTGGCCTCGTGCGACCACAGGCTTCTTAAAAGTGGAAGAGGAAGGCACGAGACGAGGTCAAAGTGAGGAAAAGTGAGAAGGACTGGATCTGCCGTTGTTGGCTTTAAAGATGGTGAAAGTCACCACGAGACAAGAAACGTGGGCTGGAAAACGAAAGAAAACAAAACAAACAGATTCTCCACGAAAACCACACAAGAGGAACTTGGCTCTACTGACAGCTTAATGTCAGCCCAGTGAAACCCGTGTCAGGCTTCCAGCCTCCACGACTGTGAGGTGACACATTCGCATCGTATCGCACTGCTAAGTGTGTCGTGGATCGGTCCAGCGGCAACAGAAGAGAGATGAGGGTGGCTTCGCTTCCTCCGTGCTGGTGGTGCTGTGGCCGGGTCGCTCCTCAGCTCTCGGCCCTCTTGTCCATGAGGGAAGGGCATGTGACTGTCTTATTTATGGCTGTCCACCTAATCCACGGTACGTCGCACACGGTAAAATCTATTTAGAGATAAAGGGTTGAAGCAAATTTATATCTAAGTATTACTGCACTCAGAGATTTTGAGAATGTTTCCTAGTCAATGAAATTGTGGGATAAAAATTTTTGTGTCT
>NW_011902043.1:3515-5790 GCF_000151845.1 Pteropus vampyrus | reverse complement strand
GCAGAGGAGCAGCAGTAGGCAGGCAGAGACCAGAAGGAAATCTGCTCTTTCAAGATAGAGCTATAGTGGGAGAGATCTGCGAGTTTTGTTTGTTTTGTTCAGTTTAACCGAGTGGATTACCACTTCTACACAGCTTGGGTAGCAGAGAACCAAAGTCCTATGGGTTTGAAATGTCAGGAAACAGAACCTGAGGTTGGCAGACAAACGAGAAATTAGAAGGGAAACCAGAGAAGAAAAAAAGAAAACTTCTGAAAGCGTGAATCCCATCACTGCCCACATTTTTGGCAAATGACCAAGTTATGCACGCACGTGGGTGACCCCCGGGGAGCCAGGCTAAAATAGCTCCAATAGGAAGCCACAGAAAGAGAGTAAAAATATCAGGTACTACATACCTTTGAATCCAGGCAGGTTAACTGCTTACTTTAACAAAAATCCAATAATCCTCAGAAGAACACAACATAATACAAAACTACCATCATGTATTATCTACAATGTCCAATTTTCAACCAAAAATTACTATACATGCAAACAAAGGGAGAAGAGGAACTCATACTCAGAAAAAAAAAAAAAAAGCCAGGCAACAGAAAATGACACTGCATTGGCAACAGATGTTGCCATTATCAGAGAAAAGTTTCAAAATATGGTATCAACAAATGATCAAATAACGAATGAAGGAAACTATCCAATTCAAACAACAAAGATTAAAAATATTGAGGAAAACAAACAGAAGCTCAGAGACCTGTGAGACAACATCAAGTAAGAGCCAATATTTGTATAATTAGAATCCAAGAAATAAAGAGATAGAAGGAGGCAGAAAAGTTATTTTAATAAATAAGGGACCCAAACTTCCCCAAATGGGTATAAAACATTAAAAATGCCAAAAGCTTGACAAACACTTGGCAGAATAAGCGCAAAGAAAAACACTCCTGAATACATCATAGTAGAACTTCTGAAAGCCAAACGTAAAGCTGAAATCCTGGAAGTAGCCAGAGAAGATAATATATTGCATGTAGGAGGCTAACAATAAAATTAAAGGCTGACATCTCATCAAAAACTGTGGATGCCAGAAGATACTGGAATAATACATTCAAAGTGCAACTAAATTAAAAAGGAGAAACAATCAATCAAGAATTGCATATCCTATTATCATCCTTCAAAAATGAAGAAAAAAATAAAGACATTTCTGGACAAATTTGAAGTAATTTAATATTAATTCGAAGATGCATATTATTATCTGTATAAAAATCACTAAAATTCAGAGATCTAGGTAGAAAAAATAGAGATATTAAAATAAAATACTAAAAAATGCTTGATAAATAAGGTGGTGGGAAAGGAGGAAAAGAACAACAGATGAGGCGAATATCTACGAGCAGAATGTCTGACCTAAAGACGCCCTCACCAGCCATTACAGCCACGATAAATGTACAAACCCCTCCAGCCAAAAGACTTCGTCATACAGGATAAAAATTCAACTATATGCCACCTACAAGAGACATACTTGAAAAGTAAGACTCAAACAGATTAAAAAGTAAAAAAGTTTAAAAAGATACCATACATATAATCAGCTTAAGAGAGCTAGAGTGTCTATATTAACAGCAGACAAAATCGACTACAAGATAGAGGGCGTTACTAGAGACATTGAAGGGACACTTTATAATGATATAGAGGTCAATAATCAGAGGGAGGGAGGGAGAGAAAGAGAGAGGGAGGGTGGGAGGGAGGGAAGGAGAGAGGGAGGGAGCGAGTGCACAATAATAAACGTATGTGCCCCTAACAGAAGCACTTCGAAGTATATGAAGCAAAAAAGTGACACAATTGAAGGAAACAACGGGCAAATCCACACTCGGAGTTGACACTAACACATTATCTCTCAGTAATCGATAGATATGAAAGATCGGAACAACAGTACCAACTATCTTGACATTTATAGAACACTACGCCCGATAATATCAGAGATCACATTCTTTTCAAGTATGTATGGAACATACACCAAAATAAATGAAGAGCAAGCCTGTAACACAAATGTAAATCAGATTAAAGAGTTTTAAAATATATATGAAATTTCAAACTATCTAGAATAACCAAAGCGATTTTTCAAATGAATAAACTTGGAGAACTTACATTGCCTGATTTCAAGACTTACTATAAAAGCTACAAAAAGTAAGACACTGTGGTACTGGTATCAGTCAAATAGACAGGCAGACCAATGGAACAAAACAGAGAATCCAGAAAAAAACTTACACATACAGAGTCAACTGATTTTTAACAAAGATGC
>NW_011902043.1:0-3014 GCF_000151845.1 Pteropus vampyrus | reverse complement strand
AATTTAAGAGAAAGGCCAGCCTGTGACAGCAAATCTCGGAATACTTAAAAGAAAGTGAATGCTTCCAACAGGGCAGGCTAAGTTATTTTCCTATAACAAATAATACTCTAAATTTCCAAGGCTTACAACGACAAAGATTTATCCCTAATTCACGCCAACTTCTCACCTTCAGTTCCACCTTGTCTCCATTCCAGGGCCCAGCTACAGGGCAGAGTGTCTGGAACACTGCCTGGCATCAGGTCAGAAGATATGACAAAGCACGTGCTGTCTTCCGCCTGGTAGTGACATGCATCACTTCTACTCACACGGCACTGGCCAGAGCAAGCCATATGGTCAGACTGTCTATCCACAGGGCAGGGAAATATAATCTTACCCACTAGAGATGCAGCGAATGTTTGTAAACAATAATGCAATCTACCACAGTAGATGGGAACTGCTCTTTATAAAACAGACTGTCCTAAATAATGGAGTATGACCATGGAATTAAACTAGGCGAGTCCAACTGAAATGACCAGTTGAGGAAAAAAGATTCAGCAGGTGACATAGAACAAAAGCCAAGACCAAATCAAAATGATCTCAACTAGGCAAATAAGAAAGAATTAGTTTAGTAGAAAGACCATACTCTTCATGAACGCTGGAGAGTGGGGGCATAAACCATGAATGTCAACCATCATTGCTCAGAAGAAAAGGAATTCTCATCATTTGGCCAACAACATCCTGGTGCACTTGGCAAGCATATTTTTGTCATCGTGATTATCCGTAAAATGGGGGTCATAATAATATATGTCTTAGGGTGGTCATGGGAACCATTAAATAATGATTGTGAATAGCTTAGCACAGTGCCTGGTCTGTATTATATGACCATTAAGTGTGACCTTATATAGAAATAGATATAAACATAGATACAGATACAGAGATAGACACAGACGTAAATGTAAACATATTTCCCATCATATCTGGGGCCTAGATCCTGAGAGACTGTGAGCCTCAGACCCCAACTAGACCTGGTGCTGCCCTCTGCCACAACGTCACATGGTCTAGAGCTCTCGTATCTGTACTGTGCTTTAACATTTGCAAAGTACATTCTCATCCATTGCTTCTCATTTAATCCTTTCAAGTCCATAAAGTACACAGTCCCGCAGCTGGTAAGCAGCACAGCCAAACTCTCATGCTGACTTCACCTGAAAATTCTGGGCTCCAAGTCCTGGGCTTTTTCTCCAATGAAATCCTGCCTGAAGCAGAGTTCTGGCACCTTCTTTGATCTCTCCCTCTCTTTCTCACCCTCTCCCTCTGCCATAGTTACATCAAAGGAACAATGTTTGAAAAATAATGATACTCAGCTACCCTACTTTTCATTCAGGATGTGTCTCCCTCTCAACTCTCCTGCGTGTCCGACCCAGGACGTGACTGGCTTTGGGTGGTTTCAGTCCCCGTTCTGGGCTCCATATGCCGTAGTACAGAAGGCTGAGCCTGCTTCTCATTGTAACAAGGTTGCACTAATTAGCCGCCTTTGATTTTGCATATGGAGAGAGAATGCAAATGAATGCAAAGTAGTATGCAAATTAGCAGCATCCTGGCTCTCTAAAAGAACAAGCCTGCAATACTGATGTCATGACAATGTATATTAATAGTCCCTCTCACTAATGCACGCTATTTTTTCAAAAAGGGCAGGCAAGCATCCGGGGGTTTCTTTTTTCTGGAATAAGTGACTTTATATTGAATTCCAAGTTTCTGATGCTTGACAAGAAGCCTATCGGCCATAATGCTATGTTCTCTATAGAAGAATGGGGTTTTTGAAAAGAGGCATATAGGGTTTTTGAAAAGAGCAGTGGGGTTTTTGAAAAGAGGCATATAGATTGCGGTTCAAATTCCTGCTCTTTGCCTGGACTAGCAACTTAACCCAGTCTTAGTCTTCTCAGCTGTAAAATGGGGTCAACCAGTTTACAACATACAGAACTCTTTCTTAGAGAGGACTAAATGAGATAATGTGTAAAGTCACATACAATAGGTGCTCATTAATTGTTCATTCCCTTCTCTACATTCCTTCCTTCCTGCTTTGGGAGACAAAATTGCCTCCCAAACTGGGGGCAAGAGGGGGCTCATCTCCTAATCTTTGCTTGCCCTGCCTGGCTTGTCTTTCCATGTAATGCATCTCACTAGTACAAAGCTGTGCCACAGCTCAGTCATTTTTAACAAAGAACCAGAGGACATCCTAGAGTGTTCCAAAAATGAGTAGATGACTCTGTCCTGCTCCCCAAAATACCACCTGCTGAAAAACAGGAGCTATTCTTATAAAGCTTCTTCTATCATCCATCCTTCCCCAAGGTGGTGAATTCCCCACTTTCGAGATTTAGCTCAAGCATCGCTGTATCCTAGAATCCGCTCACGGAGCCCCTGAAAGACTAGGGGCTCCCCTCTGAGGTCCTAGATACTCTGCAACCTCTTAGCAGCTTCGTGTTACTGCAACTTGGCTTCTCTTCCTCCCTAAATCCACTGGACGCTTCTCATGGACAGGGACTATTTCTGAATTATCTTTGTGTCCTTAGCCCAGGCACCAAATAGGGCCTGGCACAGAGAAATATGGGAGGGAGACAGGCAGGAAGGATGAAAGGAAAGAAGCATCACCACATATTTAGCCGGAGCCAAGCGCACACATACACATAGTTACTCACAACAAATCCCTGATTAAAATCTGACTCAAATTCTGGAAATACATGAACACCTGAACTTGGGTCTCTTGCACCAAGTCCCAGGCGGACAGTGGAGAGAGAGAGGGGTTTCTGTTTAGGGCACCAAGTCTCCCAGACCAGGCTCACCCTCTCAGAGTTGAACATGTGAACATTCTGACCACATGTTGCCCACTCCTGGTCTGTAACTGGAGCCTCCAGCCGGATGCGAAATAGGTGGCTGTTGTTCAAACTGCGTGCGCGCACCCATGGAGACAGCCAGCAGTCGCGAGCGCGCACAGCCACATGCACACGTAGGCAGGCTCTGTGTGCACACAGACCCACCTT
>NW_011902042.1:4910-5441 GCF_000151845.1 Pteropus vampyrus | reverse complement strand
TTACTACAGTTTGCTTATTCATCTATTCACTTAACGAAAAACATCTTGGTTGCTTCCAAGTTTTGGCATTATGAATAAAGCTGCCGCGAACATCCACGTACAGGTTTTTGTGTGGACTTAAGTTTTTAACTCATTCGAGTAAATATCAAGGAGAGTACAACTGCTGGATTGTCTAGTAACCTTATGTTTAGTTTTGTAAGAAAGTGCCAAACTCTCTTTCTGCCAGCAATGAATGAGAGTTCCTGTGGCTCCACTTCCTTGCCAGCCCGTGGTTGTCAGTGTTTTGGATTTTCACTATTCTGTTCCGTTTCTGGCGGCATCTTATTGTTTTAATTTCCAGTTCCCTAATGACACACAGTGCGGGGCATCTTACTGTGCGCTCATCTGCCATCTGCGTATCTTCTTTGATGAAATACTTGCTCACGCCTTTTGCCCGTTTTTTAATGAGGTTGTTTCCTTATTGTCGAGCTTAAGGATAGTTTGTATATTTTGGATACAGGTTCTTTCTCAGATATGTTTTGCAAATATTTT
>NW_011902042.1:0-1335 GCF_000151845.1 Pteropus vampyrus | reverse complement strand
TTCTTTACTTTTCTGTGCCTCAGTGGCCCCACCTATAATGATATGTTTAATTATAATATCCAGCCGAGGGGGTTGCTGCAAGTAATACGTGGGAATGAATATAAATGAAGTCAGAATGTTGTCTTGGACAAAGTTTGTGTTCCATAAATATTATACATGCATATAGTCATGTGTGTTTATTTAATTTTGTTATTTTTCCTCTAGTACATTATATATTTCTGGCATTCAGTGACCTTACTGCAATAGTTTGTCAGTGAATGATGCTGGGAACAAATTTTATTTGTGGGGTTATCTTTGTAACCTTACCCTGAGAATAATTTTTTAAAAATTCAGATCAAAGCAGGTATTCTGTCAGTGGTTTTACTTACACAGGTTGTAATAAAAACATTTCTAGTAAAGAAATTATTTACTGTCAAGGATATATCTCTTCTACCACGTCTTTTCTGTAGTGATTCATTGAAAAAGTAATTACTGGAATATTTCTTGATAGGAACAAATCTGGATATACTGTGAATAGAGTCAATTTTGAAATAGCTATATTGTGAGCCAGGCTCTCATAATATAATATATAATTTGTTCTCATACTTGCTGCATGAAATTTCCAGCAGTATATATTTTTTAAATTGCCGACAGTATTTATTGATAAATATTAACTTTCAGGGGATTTTTTTTTTTTGAGGTTGCATTTTTACCATAGGAAAGAAAAGTATTTCCCTGAAGGTTCGTGGTTTTTAGATTTTTACTATAAAGTATGAAACTCAAAGGGGCTTCTGTATATTTGTCATTAAGTTTCATGAATTGTTGAGAAGTACTAGATGAGAATCACATGAAATAGAGTTTTATTTTTCTATTGTGGGTGCTTAGTTTTAAATTTTCCCTCTAATTGATGGATTCATATTATTTCTAGCTAAAATATGAAGACAAAATACATAGCAAGAGTCATTGTAACAGTAGTAGTTTTCATAATTTAATTTTTAGTTGATTTCTCCAGATCTGATTAGGTTGTCATTGTTTTTAACATAACATACTATGGCTGAGGAGAGCTGTGGGGAGTAGAATTGCTGTGCGTTTTTTGGTGGTTGGTATTCGGTTGTGTTTTGTGTTATTACTATTACTTTCATTTCTAGACTTTTTTTTTTAGGAACCATAAGGTACTTGTGTACTTTTTGATCGTCATTTAGTTAAAACTAGATAATATAATAGGTGCATTCATCCAACCAGACGCTGAGGTTTTACAGAACTCACGGACCCGCCTGCTCTGCCTCCCCGAGTCATGTCGTCCCCACTGGTTCCTCTGGGTGCCCAAGCGACACTCACTGTGTACAGCAGAGTGAT
>NW_011902041.1:1655-2063 GCF_000151845.1 Pteropus vampyrus | reverse complement strand
GGAATTTCAACTAAATATGTACTCTCTGACATCAAAACAATACAAATTACAGTATGCTATATATATGACATGACATGATTTTTGTCTATTACCTATTGCTCTGCTCAGTTCTCAATGTAACAAGTGAATTTTAATGCTAATTCTAGTAAAATTACAAATGTATTCAGGATATCCATGTTAATAAAATAGCCAGCATTTCTTGATTCGCTGTTTTCCAATTTTTCATTTGCCTGTTGTTTTGAATTTATTCATTCACTTACTTATTGAATAAGCTTAGTAATCACTAATCACAGGCATCTTGCTAAGTACTAGGGATAGAGTCATGACACAATCTCTGCTCTTTGGAGTTTATTATTAAGTGGAGAAAGCAAACATTTTAGGGACAATGGGATTATATAACAGAAGGAA
>NW_011902041.1:0-890 GCF_000151845.1 Pteropus vampyrus | reverse complement strand
GTTCTCAATGTAACAAGTGAATTTTAATGCTAATTCTAGTAAAATTACAAATGTATTCAGGATATCCATGTTAATAAAATAGACAGCATTTCTTGATTCGCTGTCTTCCAATTTTTCATTTGCCTGTTGTTTTGAATTTATTCATTCACTTACTTATTGAATAAGCTTAGTAATTACTAATCACAGGCATCTTGCTAAGTACTAGAGATAGAGTCATGACACAATCTCTGCTCTTTGGAGTTTATTATTAAGTGGAGAAAGCAAACATTTTAGGGACAATGGGATTATATAACAGAAGGAATTAACACATGTTATATATAATGCCTCCAATTCAGTATTCCTTTTTTAACTTCATTATTTTTATATTTTAATGTACCTATTTATTGGAATAACTATAATATAAAATTAGTTTAATGTTTTAAAATTTCATAGGTTCATTATTCTTCAGTCGAGGGAAACCAAATCCCACACTCTCAAACTATGCAGTTCGAGCCCCCAGATCCCCTTCAAATTAATGTGAAACTTTATTGACTGCACTGTTCTCTTCAGACCATGGCCAGGCCCACCCTACTCCCAGGATAAACGCCTACCCCCATACCCTTCAAACTCGGAGGCTATCCTTTCTACAATTTGAGAAACTGGGCTGGTCATTCCATGTGCACCCACCCCAATCACATCATTTACTCCACCTGTTATTTAAGAAATGCACCAATGGGTACTCAACACTACCTGCTAAATAAACACATGGTACTTATCCAGTTCTAAGTTGGTAACTGATCATTATGATTCAGAAATTATCACCTTTATCTGGGTATCATTTGTTATATCTGTAAATTAAGAGAGTTCTTTTCTTTTTTTGTTTAACTGTGAATTTACCTAGTCATATCATT
>NW_011902040.1:4264-5602 GCF_000151845.1 Pteropus vampyrus | reverse complement strand
CGACTCGCTGGAACTTTCCTTGTCAGTCAGTGACGATTTTGGCTTGTCATGTCGTGGTACTTGGGGTTGTGCTGCCCCAAACCCACTTACTCCCAGTCACGCCTCTGCCAGCCTTGATCAAGTCCCCGCCCTCCCTGGTGGGGACCAGCTGGTCACCCGCTGCCCCCGCCCCTGACAGTCACTTTTCATCCGCAGCCCGAGGGCCCTGGGAGCCGGAGGAGGACGCGCTATCACCCAGCTCGCCGCCGCCGGCTCCCGGCCTCCCACGGGGTGACACCGCGCCCCCGTGCCCCACAGGCCTGGCCTCTTCATTCTTTCGATGGTCTCGTCTTCTTCCCCTGCGAACTTTTCCCTGCACACGAGGCTCTTGCTGCCTCTCCGACCTGTGGCGCCCCTGCCGGGAACGCTCTGTCCCCAGACACTTTCCCTCCGTCCTTCGCGGCCTCCGCCCAGAGGCACCTGTGCGAGGCCGGCGCTGAGCGGAGGTGACAGCGTGCCCCGCGTCCCTCTCTCTGTGCTCAGCACCCTCGAACACGGCACATCGTTCGCCGGCTTTGCTTCCACTGTCCCCCCCGCGTAGTGTCAGCCCCACGAAGGCATGCCTGGCCTCTGTCGTGCTCACTGACGTGTCCCCACCGGCTCCCAACACGCAGTGCGTGCTGGTGAACACATACGCGGGGAGCAGATCAGTGGACCTGTCCCCACGCGACTTCTTGGGTTTGGACAGGCCAGTCTGAGGAGAAAGGCAAACCCATGGTGGCTCGAGACAGTGGGGGACTGACCTCATCGCTCTTGTCTTGTGTGCGTGTGACGGTTTGGGGGTGAGGTTACAGGGTACGTTAAAAACCTCTCACTCTCGGAGTCGCCGGCTGGGCAGCCTTGGAAAACTCAGTCTTCCTGAGCTGCCGTTTTCTAATCTATAAAATCGGGGTGATAACTGTACCCCTTTAGATTTGGGGAGCGTTAAACATGACAGTGCATGTAAGATGGAAATTTGCACACGTGACGTTTGAGCTGCCTATGAGATGGCCACGAGGAGACACCGGGCGGGCAGCTCAATACACATCTGGAAGTCGTGAGCCCCGTCCGTGGGGCTGCAACGTGTTGAAGCTCTGGGGTCGCCCGGAAGGTGGTGGGGGGTGGCGAGGAGGAGGGTTGTTTTGAAGCGCAGGTTGGGTCAGAGCTGTCTGCGCACCTGTCTTGAGGACGGATGTTCCAGCTCCCCAGCAGACGCCTGTCTTCGGGCATCTCCTGACTTTCGGTGGCACTTGGCACCCCCTCACCACCAGCGCACCCTGTCTGGCATCACAGGTATGTTACAAATATTTTCTCTCTTAC
>NW_011902040.1:0-374 GCF_000151845.1 Pteropus vampyrus | reverse complement strand
GGGAGCTGTTTGCTTTGGTAGAACACAAAGATCAGGACCCTTGACCTTGATGCTTTTCGGGTCTTTTTGAAACTTCGGAAAGAATTGAAACCCACAGAAGCCGGTCTGAAACACACTCCTGAAAAGGACCAGGCTTCTTGACCTCTTAGAAAGTCATGATGGCGGGGCTTGCTTTCTCCCATCTCAAAGGTGCCCTAGATAAAACCCCGAGCGCTCGTAGCAGGGGCCACTGTTGCTTTCCTTTGTGGGGCGGGGGTCTCAACGGACTAGTATAAACACGTATGAACAATCTAGAAAGTTATATGGAGACAGAACTGTTTGATTCCAGTGGAGCCCTCCAGCCTGCCCTGTCGCAGGCCCTGGAGAGCTGGGCT
>NW_011902039.1:3680-5713 GCF_000151845.1 Pteropus vampyrus | reverse complement strand
AAACTTGATCTTTCTCATTACTGGTTGTGACTTTAATAAAGTCTGTGCCTGGGGACATTGCTTAATAAAGGCTGTTGATGACTTTTTGGTTTCAGTCTTATCTAGCTCAATATCAAGGGGGAAATAACTATAGTGTATATGCTACAACTGATTATCAATGAATGAGTAGTTAAAGATATTCAAAGATGTTTTAAACTTTAATATTGTTAACTCACAATCGCAAAGGGGATTTAATTCAATCCAAATACCCTCCTACTGCTTAAATGTGGTCATTAATATGAAGGCTCATATCCGAAATTAAGATTTTAGTAAATCAATTTTTTAAAATCTAGAGGTATATAGAATCACAAGGATCACATTTAATTGTGTGATCTACCTTCGTATATCTCTTTTGCGGTGGAATTTAACCACTATGAATTTATGAGGATGATATTCTGAGTAGAGGCCCCATTTAATTTCCCAAGAAACTACAGTTCGCTTTTCTAAGTTGGTTATTTATATACTGCTATTGACTTTTCTTCAGTTTTATGTATAATACATGGCCTAGTGAATAATAAAATTATTACATTCATGTTAACGATTTGCCTTTGATTCTGCAGGAGGAGACCTTTAATTTTTATGTGCTTTGAAATTCATGAAAATTGACATTTTTGCCTGACAACTTATTTTTCCACTTTCATATGCCTTTCCTCTTGACTGAATTTAGTCTTTTATAGTGTCATGGAGGCTGCAGATTACAAAATTCTCCTCTATTCACAGAACAGCGACTGTGGGCTTGAAGAATCTGCCTGGTAAAATTAGAGAATGGTTATATTCTCACAGATATTTTCAGATATAAATCTAAACAGATATTCTTTATGCAAATCAATAATGTGTCATTAATAAATACTACTTTAACAGACCACTTTTAGTACAAAATATTTGATTATAGCATGGTTAAATTATTTTTATCATATTAATTTCTATTAAACCCAAGTGTCATTCATTTGGTATAAGAAACAAAGGACAAGTTTATTCTCCCCCTAGCAGCCTCTCCAGCCTTGTTCACTCGCGTGTATACTCTGTTTGTATGCGTGTGCATGACAGTGTATATTTTGTTACATATTTTAATACATTGTAGTCATATTAGGACGTGTATACGTGTTTATTTAAATATGTATGGGGAAATGGATGATGATGTTCAGAACTGAACAAGGTTATGTAAACATGGGCAGCAGGTTCTGTAGCTGCTACAATGGCTTTGAGAGACTCTCTCAAAGCTCTTCTCCGTGACCTGTCCCCACAATACAGCTCATAATAGGCTGAAACATTTGAATTATTTACCTTGACCACCAGGAGAAAGCTGCGCAGCGTGTCAGTCCATGGTACAGTTGCAGTTCACATTTTAATTAATAAACATTCCTCTCTAAACTTGGCTGATGTGCTCTTACCCCCGAAAGTTAAATCCAGTTTTGGGTGCTGACAAAGAGAAAGTTCTAAGCCTATTAGAGTGAAAACAGTTTACCATGGTCTTAGGTAACTGTAACTGTGAGATGGTGAGTGTCAGCTCGAGAAGCCACTCAAGGACAGACACTGGCCGTCCTGGCCATATTTCGATGTCCCTGTTGGGCTTTTCATTTGGAAACATTTTCTCTAACTTCTGTTTGGCTCCTATCAGAATTTCCCTTCATTTAAAATGTTGTTCCCGGTTCATTCCTGAACTGCATGCATCCCAGGAACATTTTTCTCCCGCTCTTAACAGAAGTAGAGATCGGTCGGTCCTGTCATTTAGTAACTTCACAGCCTTAAGTATTCAATCCTCTTGTTTATACCTTAGAACCTTTACTCTCCATCTCTAACTTTGTTTTGAATGATAGAATTAAGAGACTTTGTCCTCCCTGGATTTTAAGGGGACGGAAACTTAGCCAGATGTATGAAGTTTTTTTCTTTTTACTGGCACTAAGTTGAAGGGCCTGCTGCATGCATCTCCACAATGCCGTGGGATCCGAGCACTTGAGAGAATGAGCTCAGACTCTATTCACCTCCGCATCAGC
>NW_011902039.1:0-2135 GCF_000151845.1 Pteropus vampyrus | reverse complement strand
GTTTATCCATGTATGGCTGTGTAATCTACATTACCAGAGCCCATACATAGTCGAAGCAAAGCGCCTTGAACAGGTGTTCATCTCTAGGTGAAGCTTGCTGACCGATGGCTCAATCAGATGATCGGTGACAGTGATGTGGCCCTTACATTTTACCCCAGTGTCTTTCTTTGAGACTGTGTGTCTCCGTCATGGAGCACGTTCTGGAGGGATGAGAAGAGGAGGGTTCCAGCGCCCACTTTGCGATGTCGCCAGCTCTCTCTAGTTTCACCTGCGGTTTCACGCACACCTTCTCCCTCTCATGACTGACTTCAGCTGAGATTCCCAGTTTCAGCTGTCCCAGGTGTGATCCCTGCAGTATTGTAAGGGAGTCGGAGGGATGTCACCTGCCTTTGCCCTTTTTCGCGACACATTGTATCTCTGGATTTTGAGCCTTTCTGGAGTTTGGCTGTGCAGCGAGGCTCACTTCTCATAGGTATTTCTCTCCATGGGTGTTTAAGTACTTTTTCTCTTGCACCATCTCTGCTTCTGCTCCACGTCACCTTCATTATCTTTTAAAACGGTTGTAATTCCTCACCATCGCGGTACTCTAATTTCTTTGACATTGCAAAGTTTAATACTCTTTTATTATTGATCTTGTTAATTAGGTGAGTTTGCAAAGGCAGCGGAAGTAGAACCAGGGTCAGTTTATCAAGTCCCTGTGCCAGGAGTTGTATATATTTGGGATTTATAGATATTTAAGAGAAATTGATGAATGCTTCCATCATCTTAGAAATGTGTGTACACACGATAATCTGCATAATATTGGATTTAAGGATAATATGTGTGCATGTGGACAAATATAATGTGTGATTTTCTTAAATAGGTTTAAGAAGTTTAGTCTTTTTTGAAAATAAAATAAAAGTTGTATCTGTTAAATTTCTCTTTCAAATACATTTACTTCCTAATTGTCAAACATATTGTTTTGGATGCTTGGTCTGTGTCATGTTTGTAGCTTGGTACTGAGTCTGCAGAAGGTGGTTCCAGTGCTCAGGGAGCTTACGGCATCTGGTAGAGAAGTGAGAAAGGATTGTAACTTCAGACGGTGGGGGCTGTAATGTGGCCTGTACCGGCGTCACTGACGCACTCTAGAATTCGGGGGAAGGAGTGATCATCGGGAAGGGTTTCTTGAGGAAATAGTGCTTGAATGTTTTGAAATTTTATTTTATCTATTTGAATACTATGTTACAAGGTGCAGATACACTTAGAATATTTATAACTCTCTAGTGAATTGTACCTTTGCCGTCACATGCTAACCTGCCTTATCCTCCGTAGTACCTTTTCTTTGTTTTTTGGGGGGGTTTTATCTTAAAATATATTTTGTCATTTCATCCTCCTCAGTAACAGTGAGTGTTACTGTGTGTCAGACTGCATTCTTAATAATTTATGTGTCTTTGGTTCATTCTCCAAATGATACTGTGAGATAGATACTATTTTCTTTATTCTAGAGATGAAGAAGGAAAAACAATTTTTAAGTGATTTAGCAAAACATACAATTGATGAACTAGAATAAGCAGGATTAAACGAAAACACACTTGCTCCAGTGCCTGTACCTCCCTACATATAACACGAATGTCAATTTGATAAATTATATCGATGTTTTTGGATTGTTGTCACCGAAGTTGGCATATTAACAGCATCATATTCACGCCAGGTTTTTTAAAAATTTGTACTTGCCTTGCTTATCCTTTCCAAGTCTTTTAATTGCGAGTTTTCTTCATTTCTGTGTTTCAGATATGCTTTATAGATACAGTATATCGCTAGATTTTTTTTTTAAATTCCAGTAGTATAGTCTGTCTTTTTAGTGTGACGTTGACGTTCACTGTTTTTAAAACTGATTTTAACTATTGCTATACTTGGATATGTTTCTACCATCTTATTTTGCTTTCAGTCCTGCTTTTACTATATTTCTTTTACCCTTCCTTTTCTCCTTTTACTTGACCAAATATTTTTTTTAGAAAATATGTCCCCTCTACCATTAAATGTAAAATATATATACTCCACATTTCTTATTTCAAGAATTATCCTTATAATTTTTCATGAATATAAAAGTCAAAAGTAACATCTTGATCTTTCTCCTGAGCCGTGGAAGAAACTTG
>NW_011902038.1:4272-4637 GCF_000151845.1 Pteropus vampyrus | reverse complement strand
TTGGACAGGCTGGTGTGTTTCCTAGTTATTGAGCTTCTGAAATTTAACAAGGAGGCTTAGAGGTCTCCTTTCCAATCTGGCCAATGATTACAGTTTGTAGTAGAGCATATGTTTTGAGCAATGAAGTACCTTTTTGCAGTCCAGTTGCTTTCGAATGTCAGAAGTCAGTTCATTTTCAAGAGAGGAACTAGTTATAGAATCTCATCTTTCTCATTTTACAAATCGGACTCTATTTCCTCCTGGACAGCAGGGACGCCAACAACGTGTAACATAAAAAACACTTCCAAACCATTCCTCTAGACCATAGCTTTTCAAACTTTGATATGCGCCTTAAGCACCTTGTTAAAATGCAGATTATTTTTAGT
>NW_011902038.1:0-2407 GCF_000151845.1 Pteropus vampyrus | reverse complement strand
CCCTCGTGGACACCACATCTCCTGGGCATCGTCGTTAAACACGTCTGAGATGAGAGTGGCTGAGGCATTGCCGTTTCAGCCTTCCATGCCCAGAGCCCTTGCAGACACCTCCACATCTTACTTCCTGTAATTCCTATAACTGCTCCGGGGCCAACAATCATTATCCCATTTTTCAGAATTTGCTAAAAGCGGACTTTCCCTAGGTGCAACCCATAAAACATTAGTCACCCAGATGCTTCACTTTGAAAAAAAATATTTTACGATTAAACGTGTTTGGAAAATAATGCTTAAATCCCCTTCTTGAATATTCCCAGTGCACAGTAATCCTGAAGTAAAGACATTTATTTAACTTCGTTTAACCCAGGGTTTCTCATACTTTGATCTCTCTGTTCCTACGTAACTCTTTTGGAAATGCTGGCTTAAATCATAGAAGAACAAGTAAGAACAAGTAGGAATAGGAAAGGGAGGTAAATCTATGGCCTTTTGACTTTCAGACAGCCTGCTACACAGTATACCTTCTTTGACTAGTTCATTAATATATGTGTTTATCATAATATACACAAGTCTATCATAATGTACATAATATACCATACAGCATACCACAGCTGCCTTCATTCTTGATATATATACACACACACACATATATAAATTTATCTGAGTATTTAGGTAGAATATTGAAAGGAGAAAATATAAATGTAAGGGAAAAATAGACAGGACCATTTTGGGGAAAAGGGGAAATAGAGACAAGTACAAGGGACAGAAAAGGATTATATCCAGGCCAAATCCCTCAGTAGTGACTTAGAATAAGTGGGGAAGATTGAGAAAGCAGCCCAGCAGAGTTCAGGCTTTGGGTCTTACCACTGACAATGTCCTTCACATTACATGGCACTCTACAGTTTGCAAAGCACCTGTAAATGTACCATAAAACTGGATTCTCATAGCCAACATTCATAAAAGCAAAAGATTCTGCTTTTATGAATGAGGAAAGAAGTTAGCCACATGTCCATATAGTTTGTACTACAGTTGGGAGTCGGACCCAAATCTCATTATTTTAAGTCGGGGGTCCTTCCAAGGCAAGGCTGTGTGATCGATGAGGAATGAAGCTAAAATGGACAAGGAATAAAATCTGGGGACAAATTAAGATGTGAGAAAAAGCTGAAGGTCATTCATTTCACGACTTCCCCTGGAGCTGGCCGCAAATTGCCAGCCCACTTACGGGGTCTTGCACAGAGCTGGTGTCCTATTCAGACACAGGAAGCACACTCACTCCTTGGCTTTGCCCCTGAGAGATGTTACCCCACCTTTAGCTGAGGCCGGTGAGACATTTGGGAATGTTAAGAATTAAACGAGTTTGGAGTAAAGATTTTCATGGGTTGGGGTCCCTCCCCAGAGAGCAGGCACAGGAGTGTATAAGAAATCGGAGAGGCTGGTGAGTCAAGACAGGATTAGTGTTCCAGGGCTTGGAAGAGGGAGGATTTGAGAGGTAATCCTGAGCTAAGAGAAGAAAGGTATCTTGGCGAGTGGTAAAATTAAGTCTGTATATAAAAGGGGAAAAATTCTTCAAAAAAGTGAAAAGCAAGTGTTCAGACATCCCAAAAGGAGAAACTTTAAAGGAGTCCTAATTAAACCATGATGACTGAGTCATAAATTATGTCCACAGTGAAATAGAATGTACTTCCTTCTCTCGTGCATCATTTTCTTAGAATTTCTTTCGTGTGCATTTTCCTGAAACATCAAGCATTGCAGTAAGAGTAAAAACTGGCTGGTCCCATTGACCATTATGTGAAATGAAGCATAATCACTGACCTCACTCTGAAAAAGAAAAGAGTAGCAATGGCTGCCTTTCTGGACTCCTGTGCCTATGTGCCATCCAACTACCCCCAAATAATTGTTTTCCCAGAAAATGAAAGATGAGTTTCTAAAATCCTGCCTTTTGAAGTAGAAGTAAATCTTTCCCTTTGTTAATCTTATCCAGATTTCTTCCTTCACCTCTGCAGAGTGCTAAGGCAACAGCTCCCCCATATTTTTAGGGACTCCCACTTTTCCTGGCAACTTACTTCTAGGACTAGCAGGACTAGAAATTCTCTGATCTTCTTCTAGGAGCCAGTGATGCAAGTTAGGATGTACATATTCGTCTGAGCATGGAGCATGTCTGCTCATGCCTTCACCCCAAGTAAAATACTTCAATTGTGTCTTCGTCACCTGTGGGATAAGGTCAGAACTTTTTAGCACAGCATAAAAGACCTTCGTGATGTGCCCTGAATCTACAAGTCTTGTCTCAACTGACAAATCCCTACTCCCCAGCTCTCACCCCGAGCTGCGGACTCACTGAGATTTTTGCTTTTACTCACACAGGTTAGCCAAATTCTCTCCCACTTCCAAGGTTTGGCTTAAGACATTGCCCCAA
>NW_011902037.1:4320-6302 GCF_000151845.1 Pteropus vampyrus | reverse complement strand
GCAATTAATGACAGATTGCAGAAGTCAGCCAATTAATTGTCACTTAACTGCTTTTCTATCTGACACATATGGAAATTGTTTATAAACAGGGAGTACTTTTTTAGTATGCATACGAATTTAGTATCATACTTGGCAATTCTTGGCTAGTTTGACAACATTAAAATCTTAGGTCTTTGAAACTTAGACTAGTCTCCTGAATATGGAATGTTCCATGAATAGACTTGTTCTTTCCTTGCAAGCCCAGAAATCTTAATGTTTAGCGAGACACTCTTCACCCCAACATTTTTCTCTGGTAACTTAAAATTCTCAGAATAATCCAATATGGAACACTTGGCCAAGTTGAAATGACGGAAGGTGGAAATCACTGAACGAATTCCCACACCTGTTGACCACTAGGTTAGCAAGTAAGTTGAATTGCACACATTAGCTTAAGTGTTTAATTCTGAAAACTCCTCACCTCAACTTTTCACTTTGCAATTAAAGTATATATTTGCGTCTCTCTTACTGCAGGATGCTGTCATGTTAGTACAGCCCATTCCGTTTCTTTAATTAATGATGCAGAGCCTTAGTTCTTAGACTAGTCTTGGGGGAGTAATTTAGTATATGGGAAAGAGGCCATGAAGCTTTCTGGACACTTGGGTCCTGTTTGATAAATTATTGCTTCAGAATATTTAATGGACCCCAGTGTCTTAAAAACGTTCATATAATTTCCACATGTTCACTTTTTCTTGCTGGAAAGTGTAACTTATGGCAGGAGTAGCTTGGAAATCCAAGCTCATTACTGAAGGAAAACTAATGGTCATATGTTTAGCATACATTTTGAAAATATCTCAGCATGGAAAAAAATCTTTGGTGAACTTTATTATGCATGTGTTTATAATATAATTTTTTATGTCTGCATAAGTATCTTAAAGCTTAAGAAAAAAGCGCTCAATAGGCGTAGTTGATTTCTCCAATTGCAAAGTACACGTGAGCAAGCAAGCAACCAGGTTTTATTCAGCAAAAGGTATGGTTGGAATTCCGTATGGAGGAATGTTAATGGTTTGTCTGGAAGTGTGCGGATGTGGGGCAAATGCGGGCCCTTCGCCTCCATCCTGCCTTCTTTTTGAAGTGACATTTGGCATTTAAGCTGCATCGTGGTGCCCGCTGGATAGGAATCTCGAGTTCATCACACGAATTCTGAGAATGCTGTGGTCTCAGCTGCTCCAGCGTGGGTCAGGAGTATAGGGCAGCTGCGCTGAGGCCAGCAGCTGCCCTGGCAGGTCTGTTCTGAGTCAGCTTCTGGTCTAGTTTCATCCTTCGTCTCACTGGGGGCTCCCTGAGAGGCTGCAGGGATGTAGCTCTCACAGAAATATCCTAAGTGTGCACGCTGGGATCCCGACCAGGCCAATCACAGATCAGTCTCCATCCAAACTAAAGGGCAGCCCCAGGATCTGCCAGAAAAGGCCTTGACTGAGGCCTGGCTACTGTTCTCAATCCCCTCCCCGTGGCCAACTTAGCCGATAGTAAGGTAGGTGGTCCATACAAATGTTGCCTTGCAATGAGCTGGCGTGGACTCTGGGGATGATAGCTCCCTTGCCCAAGGATAATGGGGTGTTTCACTATTAGAGAAAGAGAGAAAGGAGATGTCAAGGTGCTACTTTAAAAATAGTCTTTTTTGCAGTAGTGTCTTCTTAGAAGTTATTGCGTATGTGTTCATGTCTGTAGCTGTATTCTCTTTGGCACTTATTCTGTGGGATTTAAACAGTCAACTACCAACTCTCATCGAGAATTTACTTGGGAAATTCCCGAAGGTTCGGGCTATGCTGTCTGAATGAGGAGAGAAGACACATGAAGCAGCAGTGAATGCTGTGAGTGTATAATTAGAGCTAAATTGTGAGGGACAGGCTGGCAGTGCTGCAGGGGTTGGAGGGCAGGGAGCTCAAACTAGCCTTCCTCGTCCTTCTGAAGGGTCATCCTCTGCCTTCCCAGAGTGGTTATTC
>NW_011902037.1:0-1500 GCF_000151845.1 Pteropus vampyrus | reverse complement strand
ACTGAATCTGGGACTTGTGGCTTCCAGTCCTGTGACCTTCTTACCACTCTGTGTGGCCATCCTAGTTAAGAAACAAAAGAAAAAGGAAAAAAAATTGGAGAATTGAGCTGACATATTGCTTTAATTCTCCTATTTCTTTATAGAGAGGGAAAAATCCTGATGTACTTTAGAAGAAACATTTAAAAATGTATCCAGACTTGTAAAGAAGATCAGGAATATTTGTGATAGGTTAATTAGAAAGTATCTCATTATGCAAGACATAGGAAACTTGGCAGAGGGAGATCCTATTCAGAGTAACTTAAGAAAACTTCAAAGGTAGGACAAAAGAGTGTTCTCTTTATTTATTTGATAATGTGTGGCTGCCATCAAATTTCTGATAGGGTCTGACACCTTTATAATAAACCCCATAGAAACTGGGGGAATCTGTCAGACACATGGAAGGTAAAGCAAACAATTTCATTTCCATCTGAGTTTCCTTGGGTGTAAGTCAGGGCCTTTCCCACAGTAGTTGCCTGCCAAACTACTTCCTGTAGAAACTTGTCAGTGCCACCATTAGACCTGTGCAAAGGGATCGTATTTTGGCAGCCATGCTAATCATTCCAAGGTGACCCTTCGTTTGGAGAAACAAATCCTTTTCAGTTGTTGTTACAGTACACTAATCCAGTGATGCAAGTAGTTATTTTGGGGAAAAGAATCAAAGTGTGTTTTCTCCCCACTACTGCTTATTCCCCCAGATCTCTCCTAACCAGAAGTGCTCTTTCTTCCAAAGAAGTTGTAAGTGACATGGGGAAAAGCACCAGGACTTGGTCGGGTTGACTTCAAATTCAGGAGCAGACACGAGCCCCCAGATCAGAGATCAAGCTGCCCACTGTCTGCATTTGTACCAGACTAGACCATTTCTGGTGTGTCCAATGCAAAGGTGAAGTTTGTCTGGCCATGCCATTCATAGGGACCTGAGAAGGTTCAGAGTAGGGGGAGCATTCAGCCACTCTTAGCCTATGATAGCCCCTAGGTAGAAAAGGTCATGGGGAGAGATAAGGATACCTCAAAATACCAGTCCTGACTTTAGAAGTGACTTTTAAGCAGGAATTTTAGTAGAACACATGTGAATTTTAGAAATACAACAAACTGGTTTAGGGTCCCAGTTTTGCTTACTAGCTGTGTGACCATAAATAAGTTACTTGTTCTCTGTGCACCTCAGTTTCTTTATCTGTAAAATGGGTTGTGATGATTACTTACAGGGTTTTTTTGAGGGTTTGATAGAATGGCATAGACGAAGTGCCTAGCAGGGTATAGAGCTCATCGTAGGTCCTCAAAAATAGGAACAATTATTCTTATTCCTGTATTTATGATTATATGAACACTAACACATCAAAAACCATTTGGGTTTGAATAAAGACCTCAAAGAGAGCCGAAATATAAATTTCCAGCTCGGTGAATTATCACAAAGTGAACAACCCATGTAACCGCCAACAAGTAAAAAGGAGAATATTAGCAGTA
>NW_011902036.1:5082-5501 GCF_000151845.1 Pteropus vampyrus | reverse complement strand
CCCCCAGGAACCTCACTTTGAGAGTCCTCGCTGGGGCTCGACCTGCTGGCGGCAGAAGCCAGGACGGGAACTCTGTCTTTCAGGACAAACTGGCCTGTGTGTAGGAAGCTTCAAGCTTCTTCCTAGACTTGGAGCCCATCCCCGGGGCCTGGGACGCCATGCAGGAGTGGGGAAGCGTGGGAGGGAGGGGCGGTGGGGGCAAGGTCCGGCACCTCCCTGTCTACCCCACCCCTCCCCCGCAGCACCGAGGTCTTCATCTGCACCGGCCCTCTGAGGAAGTACGACCACTGTGTGGGCGAGAAGGTGCGCTGCCCAGCACCTCCTAGGCAAAGTGTCCTAAGTCTTCGTTTTTACAATAAACCGGCAGAAACACAGGAGGGGGTGGAGGGAGGAGAGAGGGCAGCCGCATCTCTCAAGGG
>NW_011902036.1:0-1157 GCF_000151845.1 Pteropus vampyrus | reverse complement strand
CAGAAGTCTTCCAGGAAGATCTGGGCCAGGTTCCGGAGCCTTGTGTTGGCCGAGAGAGAGAAGCGCAGCATGCACTGGACCACAGGCATGGCGGTCAGCTCGGGGTGGGAGCCAGAGCCTGGTGAGCTCAGGTACATGATTGTGGTGACAGCGGACAGCACAGTCTCTTCGTTGGGACTGGACAGGCAGTTGATGATGAGCGGGATGCCCCCCGTCTGCAGGATGTGCTCCTTGTTGGCTCTGTCTGAACACAGGTTGCAGAGGCCTCCTGGGGGAGAGCGAGGTTAAGTCTTGGTGCTTCAGCCCTGGGCCTCCTCCCTTCTCCCCTCCCCGCTTCTCTCTGTCTGAGTTCCAGGGAAGGACCCAGACCTGGGAGAAGGTGGCCCTCCCTTTCAAGGTTCTAGAAAGGCCTGCCTGCCACTGCCTGCCACAACTTAGCCTTCTGGAAGTGGGTACTAGTTCCTTTCCCTCTTGGCTCAGTGGCTGATAGGCTTCCCTTTTTTAAAAGTGAAAAACAAAAACAAAACCCACAACATAGCTTCGCTTTAAGAGTATTAAAAAATATAGATACGGTGATGGTTTCACGGACATAGACATATATGTATACATATCAAATTGTACCCTTTAAATATGAACAGATTATGTCAATTATATCTCAATAAAGCTGTTAAAAATGTTAGAAAACCAAAATATAAACTATCTCAATCCTCCCATCCAGATAGCTAACATTTTCTCTTCTTACCCCAATTTTAAATATGTTAATATATATTTAATGAAAATCAGATACTCTCCTTACTGTTTTATAAGACAGCCCTTTTCATTTAACTATGAACATCTTTACGAGACAATAAACCTACAATCATGGCATCCTTTAATGGCTATACAGGGCACCATTTTGTAGGTACAGTATAACTTATTAAGAAGTTAGAACATTTTAGCATCATTTTCATATCACTGTTACTAGGATTCTGGGGGACAAAAAAAAAAAAAAAAAAAAGGCTGGAGTGAGAGATCTATGCTTCTAGACCAAAGAACCCATGGCTCAAGTAGTGTGGCCAGAGTCCCCATCCTCTCACATCAGGCCTGTGAACACCGCCCCCTTGATTTAGTGATCTCTCAGCCCAGGGGACAAATGCGACATTGCCTTGGTGGTCACT
>NW_011902035.1:3285-3789 GCF_000151845.1 Pteropus vampyrus | reverse complement strand
ATGGTCTCAAATTTTGGTCACTGAGATATACAATTCATTAATTTGATTCTAGGCTAGCCATGTAAAAGAGGGAGGAAGCGCTGGTCTCATTCCAAGCCAGTTCCTGGAAGAGAAGAGAAAGGCATTTGTCAGAAGAGACTGGGACAATTCAGGTGACGAGCTCCACACAATGAGTAACACGCAGTCCTTTGTGGCCACCTTTCTTTGCCTCTTTTATCTGACCCAGCAAATGAATTTATTTAAAATATATCTAGAATTAATCCCTCCCACCGGCCTTATTGTATCTCTCAAAAGTAAACTTTTTGATCCCTTTCTGCCACCTGCTGGTATGGTGTCAGAATTCAGTGGCTCAACCACCCCGTTCTTCATTGTAGGATGCAACACTGGAAAGATAATTCCCCCATCCCTATAGAAAACCACAGGGCAGTTTTATCATATTCGTACATACTGTTTAAGTTATATTTGTCTTGTCACCCTTCAGGACCTTTTTGTGGAACCATAAGT
>NW_011902035.1:0-2545 GCF_000151845.1 Pteropus vampyrus | reverse complement strand
CTCCACACAATGAGTAACACGCAGTCCTTTGTGGCCACCTTTCTTTGCCTCTTTTATCTGACCCAGCAAATGAATTTATTTAAAATATACCTAGAATTAATCCCTCCCACCGGCCTTATTGTATCTCTCAAAAGTAAACTTTTTGATCCCTTTCTGCCACCTGCTGGTATGGTATCAGAATTCAGTGGCTCAACCACCCCGTTCTTCACTGTAGGATGCAACACTGGAAAGATAATTCCCCCATCCCTGTAGAAAACCACAGGGCAGTTTTATCATATTCGTACATACTGTTTAAGTTATATTTGTCTTGTCACCCTTCAGGACCTTTTTGTGGAACCATAAGTAGCAAAAAAAAGAAAAAGATGATGTATCTCACAACCAGAAATGCAGGTATGTTTGAAATACTTTCTGAGAAGTCTAAGTGAAATAACTTTATATTGTTAATCAGTGTAGCATAAATTCTCAATGTGTAATTTTCGATGAATGTAATTCAGATTAGTACCTAGTTGCAAGGGGCTGGCCTGTGAATATATGGTACAATATAATATGAAGACATTATATAAATCCTGGTATTACATATACTTATATTATCACCGGTGTGCTTTATTTCATGAGTATAGTTTACAATAAAATGAATCGGTTAGAATGTATGCTTTATTAATGAAGGAGCAATGTTATCATTGAAGTGATTTGTTTGGAGAACTTCAAAAGTAATTTATGTGTCATTTCTAAAGAGCAAAATGCCTTTATGAAGATGCTTAAAGAGTTATGATTGAGGGGAACTATATTCTGCCATAACATTGTCCATGATACTTTTGGAAAAATATTACTGGACCAAATAAATCTTAGTCTGATCTAGTAGGATTCTTTCTAAAATCTTTTAGACTTAAGGAAAGATAAATATGACAACTATCATAGTTACTCTCTTCGGTTAGAGAGGCTGATAGGAGTGAAGTATAGCCCTGAACCAGAAGGCTCTGGGGGTCTACTCAGAGGAACTGATGGTTTTAAAGTAGTTTCTTGACTTCATAGCTGTCTCTCCACTGGTAATAAACTAAATAGCATATGATAAGGGAAATACTATAATAATAATACTAACAAAGAGAAAATAGATTCTCCCTTAATATTAGCTTAATGTGCTGTGGAGAAATTGTGCGAAGAAAGAGTTGTCATTAAAATCATAGCCTAAGGAAGATGTGTTATAGCCAGAATAATAGGCAATATAATATTTCAAATTCACTTTGGCTTTATTATTCATTAAATATATGTCCTTAAAGCTTTCTTGCAAAATATAAAATTTGTGATTTTCCCATTGACTAAGATTATAATTTTGGAGTGTGTTTCTACTGAAAATAATTTGGATCCTATATTATATTTTATTACATAAATTCAGAATCCTAATATTTAGATGTCAGTATGTTTATATGCATTTTATTAATCAAACTGATATTTGCAGAGTCACCAGACATCATTTATTCATTTACGTCACTGGAAGGGCCTACTCCTTCTACGGCACTTATTTAAGCAGCCACGCACACTAGGTGTACTGCTGCCCTCCATATTAGGTACACACTTTATATATATAAATTATATAACTATTTGTCATTTGGTTATTTATATTAAAGGAATTATTCTACTGATGAATTGGTAAGAAAGAGGTTGTAATGGATAGACTATGTGATAAGGATAAAGCACAGGCATTTTTTTTTAGCTTGGCTAAATAACATTTTTAAGGGCAAATGGATGGAAGCAGATGTTTAAATCAAAATATAAAATAATTTATGTACTTTACCAAATGTATGAAAATAAATGTGTACTGAATATAATTCAAGTGGTATTTAACTATCAAGACAACTAAGCCATTACTGAACAGAACAGCAGAGGTTTTCACCTATATAAAAGATAACTGAATATGAGGTCCATTTCCTTTTACATTTAGAATTTGATCGTCATGAAATCCAGATATATGAGGAGGTAGCCAAAATGCCTCCCTTCCAGCGAAAGACTTTAGTATTGATAGGAGCTCAAGGCGTTGGACGAAGAAGCTTGAAGAACAGGTTTATAGTGTTGAATCCTACCAGATTTGGAACTACAGTGCCATGTAAGTTTTTTTGTGAGGTGTTTTTTGTTTTTTGGCTATTTAATTGGCAGGAAAGTGAAGTAGGGGCAGATGATTATTATTTTTATTCCCAAAAAAGTTTTTATTATGTCAGCGAAAATGAGCAAGTAGAAGACACTGAAAAAATCAGTGACTGCAGCTGTCTTGAAATAGTGCTATTGCCTTGTTGGCTTGCTGCCTGATGGCTGTTCCTTCTCCAAACTCTTCAGTTCAGAATTGTTAGTTAAATGCACGTATTAAGAGTTGTGGCAAAATCAGCATTAACTTTGTATTTTCTTTTACACATGATCTCTATCTGAATATTTTTATTTTTCACTAGTTTAGTGTAAAGCAGCGGTCCCCAACCTTTTTGGCACCAGGGACCAGTGCTCCTGTGAGAATCAAATGCCTGATTATCTGAAGTGGAGCTGAGGCAATGATGCTAGC
>NW_011902034.1:1862-2303 GCF_000151845.1 Pteropus vampyrus | reverse complement strand
CTCTTGAAGTTGTAGGTGTACTCTCCCTATTTTCAAAGCCAGTTTCTCTACCTGGATTTTCAAGCCTCACCTACTCTTCTAGGAAAAGACCCAATGGAGTATATTTTCACCTTTTTTTTTTTTTTTTAACTTTCAATTTCTCCCTGTCCACAAATAATTTCTTTGGCCTGACACCATCATTATGATCAGTAGGATGGCTCCACCCTAAGAAGGGATTTCCTAAGGTCATTCAGTTCGTGGAGAAATGACAACAGAAACCCAAATCTTCTAACCAACCCACCACAGTGCCTCTTCTCATTTTTTAAAATAACAAAATTAGAAGGCATTTAAAATTATCCAGTTTTCTCTTCAGTCCTACTCTATTATCTCTCCCTTTCTTTTCACTGACCATCTTTTCAAAAAAAAAAAAATTAGTCTGTGTTTGCTGTCCCTACTTCTTAC
>NW_011902034.1:0-1112 GCF_000151845.1 Pteropus vampyrus | reverse complement strand
CTCTTGAAGTTGTAGGTGTACTCTCCCTATTTTCAAAGCCAGTTTCTCTACCTGGATTTTCAAGCCTCACCTACTCTTCTAGGAAAAGACCCAATAGAGTATATTTTCACCTTTTTTTTTTTTTTTAAACTTTCAATTTCTCCCTGTCCACAAATAATTTCTTTGGCCTGACACCATCATTATGATCGGTAGGATGGCTCCACCCTAAGAAGGGATTTCCTAAGGTCGTTCAGTTCGTGGAGAAATGACAACAGAAACCCAAATCTTCTAACCAACCCACCACAATGCCTCTTCTCATTTTTTAAAATAACAAAATTAAAAGGCATTTAAAATTATCCAGTTTTCTCTTCAGTCCTACTCTATTATCTCTCCCTTTCTTTTCACTGACCATCTTTTCAAAAAAAAAAAATTAGTCTGTGTTTGCTGTCCCTACTTCCTACCTCATACCCTTCTGTTATTTCCCAACCCTTTTACCCTCACTACTCCACTGAA
Source organism: Pteropus vampyrus (assembly GCF_000151845.1). NCBI lineage: Eukaryota > Metazoa > Chordata > Mammalia > Chiroptera > Pteropodidae > Pteropus > Pteropus vampyrus. Next base: position 620 of record NW_011902034.1, on the reverse strand, counting down.
ACAGCTTCTTTGTTACCGTCAGATGCAGGGATGTTTTCACAGAACTTACCCTTCTCAACCTCTCTGAACAATTGATCTCTCCTGTTTGAGGTTCTAATTCTAATATATTGGTCTCCTTTTTCACTTATATCACTAAATCATGTTCCTTAGGCATAGGGGCGGCGGGGAAGCCATAATGGAAAAGATAGACAGATTTTAAAGCAAGGAAAAAAAAAACTATATTCAAAAACCATTACTAACAAAATCAAAAACACAAAAAATAACTGACAATACTGGTAACATATCTGATGAGTTAAAACTCATGAGTATAAAGAGCTTTTGAAATGATTAAGAGGCCTTACAAATCATTAAGAAAAAGAAGAATTCTCAATAGGAAAAGTGTCATAATGTATAAATAGGCAACTATTTGAAAAATAAAGATAAATGATTCGTTATTCATTTTAAAATGCATCATTCTGCCTTATTAAAAAATAAAATTAAAATAATGATATTTATTCTGCTATTAGATGAATAAAAATTAAAAGCAAAAAGTGGCGTTATCTTGTGGGCATCCAGTGTAGCATGGATAAGCACATTGTCATATATTACTGGAATAAAATATACAGCAATGAGAATGAACT
>NW_011902033.1:3211-3755 GCF_000151845.1 Pteropus vampyrus | reverse complement strand
TCCCAGTAAGAAACATTGTATTCAGGGCACTGCATCTTCAATGAAGAAATAACTGTCATCAGGGGTTTTCTGATAAATGATTCCATTGAAATTCAGTGACTTTTGCTTTAACCTACCCTGAAAAAATTATGGATAAATATGGTCTCATATTACATAATATATTCTGTTGAAATGTCTTTTGTTATTTGTGTTGTTTGCATATGCAAAAAAAAAAAACAGCCTACAATAGTTTTTCCTAGCATATATACACAGCACTGGATTTTATAAGGCTGTAATCTACTGATAGAAGATTTGTGTTTACCCTAAAAAGTAGCCCACCATTATTTCTCTTCTAATATGTCAATACATAAACATCAAGAAAAAGATTCCAAGTCCTCTGCATGTAAAATGCCAGTAAAAGAAATAGTCCAAAATACCATCTAAGAGAAACAGAATGAACTAGTGAACATCTTCCAAGTTCACTTAAATTTCCAAGTGATTGTACGAGGATGTCCCTCAAAACTGTTTGAGATATTGGCTTTTGTCAAGAAAATGATCTGAAGTA
>NW_011902033.1:0-2491 GCF_000151845.1 Pteropus vampyrus | reverse complement strand
AAAAAAAAAAAAAAACAGCCTACAATAGTTTTTCCTAGCATATATACACAGCACTGGGTTTTATAAGGCTGTAATCTACTGATAGAAGATTTGTGTTTACCCTAAAAAATAGCCCACCATTATTTCTCTTCTTCTAATATGTCAATACATAAACATCAAGAAAAAGATCCCAAGTCCTCTGCATGTAAAATGCCAGTAAAAGAAACAGTCCAAAATACCATCTAAGAGAAACAGAATGAACTAGTGAACACCTTCCAAGTTCACTTAAATTTCCAAGTGATTGTACGAGGATGTCCCTCAAAACTGTTTGAGATATTGGCTTTTGTCAAGAAAATGATCTGAAGTAAAATTTGGATATGTACAAAAAGCTTCAGTCTTCAAGGACTTTTCAGTTACCTCTAGTATGCAACTTTGGAAACTGAACGGTTCAGCATATCTCTAATAAAAAATCATCTCCCAAGGCTCCTTTTCTATGCAGGCAAAATCAAATTAACTTTAAACAGAAGAGGTTAGATGCATACATAAAGGAAGCATCAAACTGTAACATCATCTCATTTCAGCTCTCTAAGGTCTCCTAAAAGCTACCCAGGAGAGAAATCCAAATATTAACTTCACCCAATATCACTCCGCAAAATCTAAAGGGAAGTGTGAATTCCAAAAGGGAATGGCACAGAGTGAATGATCCCACTGTGCTGTTAGGGTTTCCATTGTCAGGGTTTGATGACACCATAATTCTCTGGACTTTGACTTATTAACACTTGCTGAGGGCGAAGAGGAGACTCCTTTCACAGCCCGCAAATTGTGCAGCACCTTTGCTTTTATCACTAGGCAGCCATTGAATCAGGGGATCCCTGTGCTTTGGCTAGAGAAGCTGAAGTAATAATCTGTACCCTCCAAGGCATGAACTGCTACATGTGCATCACATAGCCCACCCCAGCGATGATGCATTGTGCTAATATGCTCTCAGAGCACACTCGCTGGCATGTATAGAGCAATATATCTCACAAACTCTTTATCTTATATGATGTATTGCCACGTAAGGTAGAACCGGTTGCCCGAGGCACATGTAAAGATTTAATTTCTATTATTTTGCCTTGGGTGGTTTGGAAGATACGTTTTAAGAGTCTGTTACAGTCGATCTTTGGGTTTCAGTGCTATTTGCCATCTGGAAATGTGTTCTGACTGCACATTGTTTTTAATAAAAATGCTCAGTAGTTGAGTTTGATCTAAGTGTGACACAAAGTCAGTGAAGAGGTCCATGTGCATAGCTGTGCAATCGGTCCTGAAATTCAGTCCTCAGTATGAGCCCTGGTGGTACACTACATCTTCTCCAGGGGGGACTTATAGAGGCTATCAGCGGGCCTTGCACAGGAAACATGGGAGCCAGCTGGAGATGATTCCTAGAAGCAAAAGGCACTATGTCAACATTTACTTCCAGTGTTCCAGGCCTGCACCCTCTAATAATAACAGGTTCTGTATGGCAATAGTCGTGTGTACCACAGAATTCTGATCTCTCTTCTCACTGTCTAAATTTATTGGATAAAAGGATGGAGTAATTTTTAGAAAAAGAGCAATTTATAAATTCGAAAAATAGTCATTAGACTTTATTATCATTTTTTAGGGGGATTATCTAGAATATGTTGCTAGATGCCATGAAGACAGAGCCTACATCTATTTTGCTTACCATTTTCTCCCTGTTCATCATTCTTGGCCTGTAGAAAGTGTTCAATAAATATTTATTCAGTGCATTAATAGTCATGCTTCTCTTTAACGGAAGAATTATTTTATCAGCAATTTTTTCTTTGGAAGCAAAGCATGACTTCCATCAAATGTAATTGTCCTCTCTCAAGCTAGAAATTAAATTGCATCTAATAATGGTAAATAATGGCAGTTCTTTTTAAAGAAATGGTTCTAACCTATAAAGTTTGCTTGTGGCCAACTTAGGAAGATGATCTTTATTTATAAAACATGAAAAACTGAGAGGGAGAGAATCACAGAAAATGACACAGGCAGATGGAGAGAAGATGAGAGCAAAGTGGGAAGGGAGAAAAAAAGAGGGAGTGAGAGAGGAGAAGAAGAGAGAAATTTGATTATTAATAGGACTTAGTGCATTTTTCATGCATATATTTTCAGAGAACTTTATTTTATTTTCTAAAGAGGTTATCAACCTACACAGAGTTTATGCTGTGGGGGAGATTGTAAATAGACAAGAAAAATTTATATATGTATTATAGAATTATTATTACTTTATAACCACATTTTATATGATGTAATTTTTAGTTACTTTAGTGACAACTCTAGCATATTTCATTCTCAGTCACAGACATTATTGGCTCTTTCTGACTGTGTCGTATATTCCGGGGTCCAATATAAAAATAAAAAAAAAAAACAAAAAACCACAAATACCTAAAAGGATTCTTTATATTTGCATTTCAAATGAAAACCAGTGCATTCTTGTTTAATCAAATTTATACTTTTCTTTTTTATCTTA
>NW_011902032.1:1004-3121 GCF_000151845.1 Pteropus vampyrus | reverse complement strand
ACTAAAAGATCCCAGGGCTATAGGCAGAAGTACAGGACATTAACTGGAATTGTCTCAACCTGATTCCACCATCTTTGGCAGCTGACAGGCCAGCAAGTTGGTTGATGTTAATGTCACCTGACCTTCACTAGGAAAGAAATTATATACACTACCACCCCACAGCAGTACTTCCCTTCACACTTACCTTGCCTCTCTGGCTGACTACACTGGTGTCCACCTGTTCATGCCACACTTCTTGAAGATCTGAAATCAGCAAGGCATAGCCCTGCTTGGTGATATAAGTCTTGGCCAAGAGGGAATTCTCAGGAAGCTGTAGCAACGCCCATGGCTGCATCAACAGACCCTGCTCCAGTTCCTCCATCTGCAGGAAGTCTTAATTTGCCAAAATGCCCCAGGGTATTATAGGCCTGGAGAAAGGGGGCACCACCAGACAGTTCTATATCAAATACGTCGAGAAAATTCCTAATAAAACAGAAGACATATATTTACTTTCTACCCTACTCACCCCTACCCCTCATCCCCCAACCTCCCTGACCCTAGTATATAACCAACTGAGCACCAATCTTAGCATTTCTTGATCACTAAAAACCTATTTAGAGTTTTGAGGAGTTTTTTTTCCATATTAAGTTCCTAGAGGGCATAAAATATCCCTTTCTTCTACAGTGTTTAAGCCTCAGCATATTAGCATTAGTATTTCTGCTTTCTAATAATATAACTTGATATGGAAATCTAATCTAGTTGCATTTTTATCACATTCCTAAAAGATATGTCAATGATATCCTTTCCCAGAACTTCTAGAAGAAACAGTTCTTGTCTTATAAAATATCATGTCATAAGGGTCATCGACAGAAAATTCAAATTATTTGATCATTATCTAAAAACAAAACTCTGGAAACTCTCAGAATTTCAAATATATATATATTCTTTGAACATATATATATTCCTTAAATATGATGACAAATATATAACTAATATAATAAAGTTATATGTATATATTCTCTAAGACGGATTCTTAATCTAGATTCTATTTGTGTGAATCCTCTAGAATTTAGGCAAAATTTGCGTGTATGTGTGTATACTCATTTGGGGAGAAGAGGTCCCCAGCTATAGTCAGATTTTCAAAAAAATCAATGGCATATAAATAAAGAGCTAAACTCTGCGTCCAGAAGCAAACGGAAAAACTCAAATCCCATTTCAAGAAGAGCCTGAAAGACCAAGAAGTCATAAATACAAGGCACAGCACATCACAGAGGTAGAGACGATGAAAGAACCTCTACTTACTTCACTCATCTCCCACATTCTCAACCCAAGGAACTGCTTTCAATGATATCATGCCAGTTTTTCTACTTCGACAACTCAAATTTGTAGCCTTCACCTAGTTGATGTTCAGTAACTATAGATACTTAGAAGTCTGACTTTCCCCCTGGGTTAAAAAAAAAAGGGGGAGTATCATAATTTCCTTCATTATTTCAGTCTAAATACAAAGTGAAGTGAGGGACATCATAGAATATAAAGAAAATTCCTGGGATTTCATTAACAAGATTAACATGCTTTGTTCCTCCAGTCACATCCATCTCAGTCTAAGCCATTATTCTTCCAGTCATAAACTAGTTTTCCAAGTGCAGCCCATCAGTGTGTAACATAACTTAATTTGTACAGTCACTAGACGGCTGAAATATAAATAGATATTGTGATTTTTATTTCCAACAGCCTCAAAATCTTATGTTTGGAAAATGGTATGTCAGTCACATTAACTACGTGCTGTTCCTACAGGGAAGAGATCTTGGAATGATTAAGCTAGTCCTCACTGGACCAGAGTTCCACATTGCCAAAGGTCACAAATGCAAGTGAAGTCGTCAAGTCGTTCTCTCCCTAATAGGCACTCATCAGTGTGTACTCGGAATCACCAAAATTGGGTTGATTATCCTAGGCAGAAGGACCCTCCAACTGTACGGTTTTCGTTTTGTTTTGGGAGTGGGGGGTTTAAAATATGGCCAGGGTCAACAGGCCCTATAAAAAGGTCTGAGACATTCAGCACCAGAACTGGGGTTAGTTAGCTGCTCCTACCACGCGCGTCCTAGTATGAGGTCTACTTCACATTTTTCTTTTTTCCTTCA
>NW_011902032.1:0-341 GCF_000151845.1 Pteropus vampyrus | reverse complement strand
GTTTCTAGAGCTGGATACCTGAGCTTAAAAAATTCTCTGTCCATTTTCCACAATCAAAAATCTCCCTCTTGCCAAGACCAACCTCAGTGCTGCGGTTTTCATAAAGCCTTTCCCACTATCCCCTGTTAGAATTGTTTCTTCCTCTGCTCCCATAGCATTGTTTTTATTACAGAATGCCTTCTATTTCAGATTTTAGTTAATAATTACTTGTCTTTTTAAACCATAGGTGCCTTGAGAGGGCAGAGACCCTGTCTTATCCATATCTGTAGTTCCAGGACCTTGCTCATGGGAAGTGCTCAATAAATATTTAAGTGAAAGCTGGGGTTCAAGTACAGATAGTT
>NW_011902031.1:0-3534 GCF_000151845.1 Pteropus vampyrus | reverse complement strand
CTGGTGGTAGCTCTGGGAACTGCATTCAGGTACCCAGGAAAATGAAAAGTGGCCTGACCTGCACCAGCCCCACCTAATCCTAACCCCTAACCTGTGTGCCGCTGAGTGACAAAAGCCCCTCCATTTATTATGGTGACAGGATGGCTCCACAGAGGCCCCAACGCCCATTTAAGGGGTACTCTCCCTTTGATTCGGGTTTAGAAATCTAGAGTCTCTAAGTGGAGTCTGGCTGAGCTCTAAGCAAGTGAAGACTCCTGGGGCCTTGGTTTCCCTGCTTTTCATTGAAGAGGCTGAATTAGATCTCTGCGGAATCCTCTTGGCTCTGAAAACCTTCTGCGTTATGACTAGGGACCACCGATGACAGGTTGATAGGGCTAAAATAATTCTTTTTTGAGACCGACTTTCAGGATTTGGGGAGCGGTCCCAGACTCCTATAGTCTGTCAGCGAGCTCTGTCCATTTTGTGGAGAAAAGAAAGACGGCTGAAGTGTGCCCGGTTCTCCTCTGGGCCTCATGTGTTCACCAGGCATTTTTTGAAGATGTTCAAATTAAAGCCTAATTGAAAAATGAGGCTGTAACTCCAGGATAAGGGGTGGCAGGACCCAGGGCTGCTGACTTAATCAAGTGCCCTAATATCATTATGTCTGGGAGCGGAGAGCTGTTCCCTGTGACTCGGACATTTTCCAGCTGACAGGGCTTTCTTCTCCTGTTTTTCACTGCAAACCAATGCCCCATGTGTTCGATCTCCATTCCAGAGAACTCCCTGGAGGGGGATAAACATATGGGTGAAGATGGACTTTTTCTTCTTTCTAAAAGGCTTGAGAAAGAAAAGGCTGCCCTGGGCTGTACCTGAGGAGAAGGGGTGGTTTATCCCCTCAAAAGACCCTGCTGAGGGGCCAAGGCCAACCCCTCCCCTCCGTGTCCGTGTCCTGGAGATGGGGCCAGTGGCCTGGGGTCACTCCTTTCTTCCTCTTCCTCTTCCTCTTCCTCTCCCACTCTCTGACTCTCTCTCTCTCTCTCTCTCTCTCTCTCTCTCTCATATTCTCTTCTTCCCTTCTTTATCTCTCTTCTCCCTTTTCCTCCTCTTTACCAAAAACACTCACAGTGGTGGCACCACCAAGATCGCAAAAGGCAGAAGTGATGTGGCTGTGGGCTCTGCCGTCCCCAGGTGCTGGCATCCTGCAGGCTCTGGCCCCGGACCTTTGCCTCCGTGTCTGGGGAAATTTGACAAACGAAAAATTCTGATAGGAAAACGACATAACGTGTCCCCACGACTCTGAATTACCCATTGTTAATATATCACATTGTGGCATTTTTGCTTCCAGACTTTTTTTTTTCTTAAAGAAAAATCACTCTCTTCTGTTTTATTAAATTAAGAATGATACATTTTCTTTTTAAGAGTCGAGGTACCGCCACCCATTTCCACCGCCCAGAACTGCCCACTGCTGCTATTTTGGCACATTTGCTCCCAGTCTTTTTGCTCTGTGTGTATTAAAGAAACAAAATGAATAGTATATTAATGCATTCTCCTTAAAAGATTAGAACACGACAGATACAGTTACAATCCTCCTTGTCTACCCGCCTTTATTCCAGCGACCTCTCCCCCCCGACAGAAAACCACTGTTGTCAGTTTATGGTGTGTCCTTTGAGCCCATTTTTAGATGTATTTTCATACAATTATGAGATCAGAGGAAACACACGGCATCATTTTGTGTCTTATTTAGATCTTGCTGTACTTGTCATTTTCAACGTGCTTTCTTCTCTCAATCTACCTGAACTGTGTTCCTGTTGACCCGCCTTTAGCTAATTCTCTCACCTCTCTTCTCTCTCCTTTCTTTTCCCTCCTTTGCTACTCTTTCTCCTCTCTCTTGCCTCTTCCCTTATGGCCCGTCCCCTCCCCGGGCCTTTGTTACTGTCCTTGAGTGATGAACTCGTCTATCTGTGTCTGCCGCTGCTCTGATCCACCTCTACCCACCCAGAAAGCTTTCGCCGACCACCCTCTCTCCTCTACCTCTGCCTTTCGCTGTCCTTGTGTCTCATCCGCTTCTACTATTGCATTTATCACTTTACGAGGCAATTATTTTTTTGTTCATCTCCCCTCAGGGCTGTGATTCTCTCTCTGTTCTTGACACCGAACCCAGTAGTGTTCAAGTAAATGTTGGTTAACAAATGTGAATTAAGCCGCTTTCATACCCAGTTTGGCTTGCACACCTCCGGAGACAAGGTGCTCACTACCTGGAGTCGGGTTCAACCAGGGGACTCCTCCATCGAGACCCGCAGTGGCTCCCTCCGGCAGAGTCAGGCAGGATTCTCTTGCAAGGATGTGCTGCCAGCTCAGCACGCATCATGTGGAATGGCAGAAAAGGTAGATGTTCTGGAGCGAGAAACCAGATGGCTTGTGTCTCTCAAAAGGATATGTAGAAGTCCTAACCCTCAGTCCCTGTGACTGCGACCTTATTTAGAAACAGGGTCCTTGCAGATGTGATCAAGTGAAGATGAGGTCGTACCCGATTAGGGTGGGCCCTCAAGCCAGTGATTGGTGTCCTGCTAGAGGACCGGGCTGGGAAAGTTGGATGCGGAGCCATGAAGGAGGCGCACAGCGAGAAGGCCATGTGACCACAGAGACAGGGACTGGGGTGATGCAGCCACGAGCCAAGGAGCCCCAAGGGTTGCCGGCTGCCACCAGAAGCTGGGAGATGGCAAGGAAGGGTTCTCCCTACAGCTTTGAGAAGGAGCAGGCCCCGCGCACTGAGTGCTGAGAGGATATTTTTCTGTTGTTTTGAGCCACCCAGTTTGTGGCACTTTGGAGGCCCTAGGAAACTAAGACAGCTTGTTATGCAGCAAAAACTAACGGACACCCTCATCGATTCATCAAAAAGATGCAAAAGGTGCGATGGGGCAATGCCAACATTCAAGCTTTGCCCTTCACCCCAGACTCAGAGGTCTCCTCGGCCAGTGCCCTCGGGGTGCAGGGGGCAGTGTTCCCGGAGCCCCTGGGATCATTTCCATGGACTTCAATCTTCCAAGAGCCTCAGACTGGCCTCCGAGCGGGCCTGGCTTGCGGCTGTCCTGTGCTTCCACGTGGCCTTAGCATGACTCAAGGGAGAGTCAAGGTAGGGAACAGGGCAGGGCGGCCTGGGCAGGGCCAGCAATGGGAGCCCCTTGGAGACTCGTTAGTGACCCGGGACCTGAGGGGTCTCCAAAAGGCGTCTGTGAGCAGGTCAAGTGAGGGAGTGTGCGTGCTTGAGGAGTCCAGATGGATGCAGCCCAAGGCCAACCAACGCCTCAGGAAAGACAAGAATTCCCACCCACACATCCCCGCGCTGGCTGCCGTGGTGTTTTAGCGTGTCCATTCCTCGTTCGTTCTTTCATTCTTTGAGGGAGGCAAAGTAGGTATTATTCCCATTTTCAGACGAGGAGATCGTGGCCAGAGAGAGGGGTCTCCCCTCATGGTTCCCTTCCAGCGTTAGGCCTTCTTTGCCTGGCTAACTCCTTCGCTTCCATTAGAACTCGACTCAGGGTCAGCTGCCCCCCC